>NC_057810.1:122320781-122329176 GCF_018294505.1 Triticum aestivum | reverse complement strand
AGGGGAGGGGTGCGGGGGGTCGGCGGCGGCGGTTGAGTAGGGGAATCGAGGGTGCGGGGGGTCGGCGGCGGCGGCCGGTGGACCGGGGGTGCTCGGCAGCGAGGGGGACCGGATCTGGCGAGGTGGGATAGCGATCGAGATGGAGGGGGATCGAGATCGAGTGTCCATGAAATTTAAAAATATTCATGATAGTTCAAAAAGTGCCCATGAAATACAATCGAGAAATGAAGGCTACGATTTAAATACAATCGATCTTAGCTAGCTATCTGTTAACAATCTTCTTGCCCTTCTTTTTCGCAAATGGAGTTCTTCTGTGGAACGGACGTCCTTTAGGTAGGGTGGTCCTGCTTCTTCTTGTGGTGTATGCTGCTACTTCATCATCGTCGTCATGTTCGATCCTCGGGTCGCCGTACTTGTCGAAGTCTTGCTCATTGGCTACTCCATCCATTCTGATGATCTTCCTTTTGCCTCTACTCACGACAACACGACTGGTCTTTGACGGGTCGGTAGTGAAGAAGCATTGGTCCACTTGGGAAGCCAGTACCAATGGCTCATTTTTCGCGGTGACGTTTGCGCCCGCGGTCTTGGATTTGGCTTCGGGTATAACCATGGTGGTGAAATACCGGTCTTCTTTTAGGACACTCTTGGCCCATCTGACACGGAACATCGGGACCTTCTCTCCAGCGTAGCTCAGCTCCCAGATCTCCTCGATCCTTCTGTAGTATCTGTCCTTGTCGTTACCGGTGTAGGATTCCATCGTTACCCCGGAGTTCTGATAACCATCGCTCTTCATGTCCTTGGCCTCGGTGTAGAATGTGTAGCCGTTGATATCGTACGCCTCATAGGTCATCAGGTTGTGCTCGACGCCCTGTGACAAGGCGAATATGAGTTGTTCTTCCACGGGAGAATCCTCATGTAAAGGGTACGACAGAAGCTTCTGCTTGAACCAACGCGTGAAACATGAGTTGTGCTCTTTGAGTATATCTCCGTCTGTCCTCTGTTGGCCTCGGTCATTGTACGTCTTCTTAATAAAGGTTTTGTGCTCTACCACCCAAGGATCGACCACGTCTATGTGTTGTAGCGCGACTAGGTTTTCTCTTTCAAAGTCGGCGAGTCGACCCTCGAAGTCGACATGCATTTCGCGGCGACCCTCACGGTGACCCCATCCAGCGAGCCTGCCGAGGTGCCTGTTGACGGGCAGACCAACGGGGTTCTCGATGCCTAGATAATTCGTGGAGTAGGAGATGCACTCTTCGGTCAGAAAGCCCCTGGCTATGCTTCCCTCTGGACGTGACATGTTGCGAACGTATCCTTTGATGACACCATTCATCCTTTCGAACGGCATCATGCTGTGCAGGAACGTCGGCCCGAGTTGGATGATATCCTCCACTATATGGACCAGCAGATGCACCATAACGTCGAAGAATGCGGGCGGGAAGTACATCTCAAGCTCGCATAGTATCACCACGATCTCTTCCTGTAGCCTTCTGAGTTGCCTCACGCCAATCGACTTCCGAGAGATGACGTCGAAGAAGTTGCATAGGCCAAATAGCGTTTCACGGACGTGCGCGTCCATGACCCCACGGATTGCAACTGGAAGTATCTGCGTCATCAGCACGTGACAGTCGTGAGACTTCATCCCGCTGAACTTCTGCTTCGCTGGGTCTAGGTATCTGCTTATCTTCCCCGCGTAACCGTAAGGAAGTTTTACTCCTAGGAGGCAGGTGAAAAACTGCTCGATCTCCTCCTGACTTAGAGTGAAGCACGCGGGAGGGTAGTCATTTCCGGTCTTCTTGGCCTTTTTGCCTTTGCGACGACTTTCTGTGTCCTGCTTCGCCTCATCATCATCATCATCATCATCATTATCATCATATATAGCGTGAAGCTCCTGCCTGATGCCCATTGATTTCAAGTCTGCCCTTGCTTTCGGCCCATCTTTGGTCCTCTCTGGCATGTTGAGCAGGGTACCAAGCAGACTCTCGCACACGTTCTTCGTGATATGCATGACATCAAGGCTGTGAGGCACACGGTGGATCTTCCAGTACGGAAAGTCCCAGAAAACAGACCTCGTTTTCCATACCTTCAGCAGCGGCTCTGGCGCCTTTTGCTTCTTTCCCGGTAGTGGGCAGTCTTTCCAATTTTTCAATAGCTTGTCTATTTCCTCGCCGCTCCTCGTACACGGGCGTTTTCGGGGTTCGGTTTCACCATCGAACAGATCCTTGCGTTTCCTCCACGGGTCATCGTCGCGAAGCCACCTTCGATGTCCCATGAACACGGTTTTCGAAGACCCGGGATCTCTATCTAGTTGGCGATACGTTGTGTCATCCATGCACCTTACGCATCCAGAAAATCCGTGGACTACCTGCCCCGCAAGATATCCGTAACCGAGATAGTCGTGCACCGTCGTGAGCAGTGCGGCTCTCATAGGGAAATATTCTTTCTCTGCGGCGTCCCACGTATTGGCTGGCGTTTTCCACAGCGTGTCAATCTCCTCTTTCAGCAGCCCCAGATATAGATTGATGTCGTTCCCTGGTTGTTTCGGCCCTTCAATTAGCATACTCATGTGAATGTACTTCCTCTTCATGCACAACCAGGGGGGAAGGTTGTACATCCACACGAACACAGGCCAGGTGCTATGTGTGCTTCTCTGGCTGCCAAACGGATTGACTCCATCGGTGCTCGCGCCCAGCATGATGTTCCTTAGATCGTTCCCAAATTCTGGGTATTCGAAGTTCAACGCTTGCCACTGGCTCGCATCCTTAGGGTGACTCAGCATCTTGTCTTTTTTATCTATCTCCGAATCATTTGCGTCATCTTCTCACTTCTTCTCCTCCCTATCCGCGTGCCAACGCAGGAGCTTTGCTACCTTAGGGTCCGCGAAATACCGCTGCAGACGAGAAGTGATCGGAAAGTACCACACCACTTTTCGAGGAGCTTTCTTCCTCTTCTTGTATCGAGTGACACCGCACACCAGACATATGGTAGACTCCGCGTGCTCGTCCCGATAAATGATGCAATTGTTCATGCACACATGGTATTTCACGTGCGGTAAATCCAGAGGACACACGATTTTCTTCGCCTCCTCCAAACTGATCGGGCACTTGTTCCCCTTGGGAAGACGTTTGTGCCAGAATGACATGTTCTCGTCGAAGCATGCGTCGGTCATTTTGTGTTTTACCTTCATCTCCAGAGCCATGAGCGTTACTTTCAGGCGGGTATCCTCGGGCCTGCATCCTTCATACAATGGAGTAACCGCGTCTAACTCAAGTTGATCCATCTTGGCTTTCTCTCGGGCGGCAGCTCTTGCGTTATCCGTCTGCTTGAGAAGCAGCTCTTGAATATGAGGGTCCTGCACCCAGCCCATCGATGGTCCAGCGTCGTCTGCTCCGCCGGCATCATCATCATGTCCTGCATCTTCTACATGATGACTGTGTACAGCATCACCGTCGTGATCATCTCCTGGGGATTCTTCGTCTTCTCGCCCCCCCCCGAGCCGCGGTGGTTGTCTTGCTGCCCTTCCTCATTTCTTGCCCGGCCCCCATGGACGACTTCGTAGTCATCTTCATCACCTTGCCACCGATAGCCATCCATGAAACCACGCAAGAGCAGGTGGTCCCGCACCTGCCCGGAATCCGGGTCCGCAATAAGGCTATTCAGCTTGCATCTTCGACACGGACATCTTATCTCCGTCTCGTTCTTTTGAAGCATCTCGGCCTTCGCGGACATCAAAAACCTATTCACGATGCCTTCGGTCATCGTGCGGACCATGGTCGCCTGCGGGGTAGAGCAAAACGATATTTTAGAACCAAGAAAAAATTTGGCATGACTTTCCCTAAAAATAGGACCAAAAAGAATGCTTAATGCCAAAATTCTCGCCGAAACGGAAATGAATCAACATTCCGGCAAAATATTGGCAACTATCGCATTTCAAATACCGGTACACCTCCAAACACAAACACATATGCAACACCACAAACATATGCAACACCACGAACATACATAGATCTAGCTAGGCCATAAAAAATGCATGTGCACATTGTTGTAGGGAGAACAACATAAATATAGCTTCTCCCCTTACTTACCTAGCAAAACAAGGTAACTTAACCACTTAATTTGAATGAATCTATGGTGGAAATGAGGTGAAAAAGAGGAGGCACCCGAGACAAGGAGGAGGCGGTGGAGAGAATGAAGTGGGGAGAAAGTGAGTGTGGGAGGAGAGGCTGTCCAAAATATCTTGTAGCTGCCCACTTACTAATGGCACACCAGCAACAAATGCGCCATTAGTAATCCAGGTTACTAATGGCGCACCCCCTGATGGTGCGCCATTAGTACTTTTGCAAAAAAAGGAATAAAAACAATAATAAAAAAAATAACATTAGTGGCGCACCTTCTGGCTGGTGCGCCATTACTAGTTACAACTAGTAATGGCGCACCACCAGTGGATGCGCCATTAGTATGTTTGGACAGGCGCACTAGTTCAAAAAAAAATTGGTACTAATGGCGCACCGTGGGCAGGGTGCGCCATTAGTAGTTTCAACACTAATGGCGCATCAGAAGGTGGTGCGCCATTAGTATATACTAATGGCGCACCACATGTCTGGTGCGCCATTAGTGTCATTTCCATCTATAGCCCTTTTCCTAGTAGTGGTTGTCGCCTCCGCGAGCTCTTCGATTTTGGTAGCGTATACTCGGGCACACTGCATAGCCCGCAGATTCCCCCTAGTAGTACAATGTAGATGAACTATGTATGATCAATGTAGTATGATGATGAACTATGTATGGTCAATGTCGTTGCAAGTTTCTCCCGCGAATGCTTTTTAAATTTTATAGTTTCAAATACGGGGTCTGATTTGTAGTGCACGAATTCGCCCCGCATATCAGATCTGCAGTGAACTGTAAACAAGTTTGCGGATCGGTATTATACGGGTTTTGCTAGAAATACTCTAATAAACCAGGACAGAGGAAGTATTAATTTTGCTACGATAACTCTGTTGTGTGAGAGAACTCATAGATCCTATCCACGAACTATGTGTGTGGTGTAAGAGCATCTCAGTGGCATTTTTTGGGCATGAAGAGACAAAAAACGCCCTCCAACAGCTGCTTAATCGGAAAAAAAAATTGGGCACAAAGACTAATGGGACTGGTTTACCCTCTGATTGATCCATCAAACTCTGATCCGACGGTGTATATATGGTATATTGGGGTCGATAAATCACGAGTGGACATGCGGCCACACGAGGAGGAAATCAGCTCCATCCACTCCCACGTGATTCGTGCACTTATTATACATCCAGCTTGTATAATGATATCCCTGGCACATGTGAGCATCGTATAGTCTTTGTATTAAATCATAGGGGGCAGTTGTAAGTCCCACACGTCAGTTGCATGGAACGGCCCGACATGCAATTAATCAGTCACCCATTACAACGGCTAGCTGCAGCATACTCCTCTCCTTGCCTGCACCACGCTCCTCCCTCTTTAAATCACTCAGGCCTTCTTCTTCCGCTGCCCAATTTGCTTCTACTATTTGCTCTTTCTCTCTCACACACAATTTCTAGCATCGAATCGACCCCTTTCACAGCCATGTGTTCATCCATGTCCCAGGCTATCTCTCCACCAGACCACCACCTTCATCTCACGCCATTTCCCAATCAAATTGCATCTCTTCCTCTCATACGCTGCCTCGAGTGCCACCCTATCTACGTGCTCTGGTTCATTCTAGAAGTGGGAGAACAACTACATACATTTATGCAGCGCCAGATGGGGTCAACTCATATTGCACTCAACAGTCTACTGCCATGTCCCACTTCTCGAAGATAATCAAGCTTTGCTGAAGAAGATAACCAGCCATGCATCAGCCATTGCCGTGCTCTTCCTCCGCAAACACTGAAATTAGTCCCAGGCTGCAATCGTCGTCTACTTCATTTAATTTTCAGTTTAGACCTTTTCTCAATCCAAACCAGCCATGCATCAGCCAGCAATTTTTTTTCTCACCAAGGTCGTCAATGTAATAGCTAGTAATTTAAGTTTGGACCAAGCTACTCAATGTATGATCCAGTATTGGCTGCTTGTTATAACTACTCACTCACATTGTAAATGCCTTCCAGCGATGAAGGCACCCAGGAATACTTAATGGCTTCATTTATCCAGTGTACTACCTGCTCAACCTGTATTCATTTATTAGGAGCAGGTCGTGACTCGTTAACCCTGGCCACAGTCACAGTTTGGTATTTTAATTTTGTCACATGTTTTGGACTACTGATTTACAACTGAAATCTCTACATGTATCATTTTCTTATAGAAAAAATCAGTTAGCTTCATTCTTCATCGTTAGCTCGAATCATGAAAATTACAACTTGAATTTTAAAACACAACATTAATAAAAAAATCAGTACGTAGATTCTGAATAAAAGTTCAAATATTTTTACATGGCTTATAGAATATTTGAGCACCACCGTTATGAGATAATGATACGTTTTTTGCGGCTTTGATTTTGATCTCAGCTTCACAATCATACTTGTTTATCAAAAATTATAATTCTCATTTTTGACAAATTAGAGACATCAAAATCAGCTCCACAAATTCCTAAGTGTATATAGAAAGTTTGTCATGGTTGCAGCTAAATTTGTGTGCTTAGTCAAAGTGGTACATTAACTGTGACACAACGAACCTTAGCCGAAGCCAATCACTCTTGCTCTGCTCTCAACAGGGATGCAACTCGAACAAGAGCTACAAGGCACGCCATGAGCAAGGCCGGTGCTAATGGACGGCTGCCCCACGTCCACATCAATTATGACTAACCCAACCTTCAAGGGACGTCGCTATCAGATGAGCCGGTATTCATACGAAAATTAAATGAGATCTGGCCCACGTGTGCAAGGTATAACATTGTGTATTTACGTTGGCCTGTGAATTACCTGCTCCGTATTATGTAGAGGCCTATATTAAGTAGCAATCGCGATGCCCATGCGGACGCTCGAGATTTCGGCATCGCGTGCCACCATGTCCCAAAAATCCGCGTCGATATTGGGGTGCGCTAATTAAGCTCTAGCAGAACGACTAAGTTTAGGATGAGAAGGTCAATCAGCTCAATATATGCTACGTATACTACCGTCAGCAAGCCTGAATTACTAGTTACCACTGTCAACTTATGTTCTAGAGGTCTTGATATGGTTCCAGAGGTCTTGATAGCTCAGAGTTACTACATGCATGCATGCCCTAAATCAGCTCATACATAGTTATGTACGCCTCCGACGAGAACTACCATGCATGCATGCATTGGCAATGCAGTATCCAATGCTAGCTACGTGATGGGTCATACTCACAGCAAAGGGTATCATATATTAGTGTAATGCATATGATATTATTTTTATAGTGCATGTTTTCATAGATGATTTTATTTATTGACATACTCCCTTTGTCCCAAAATAAGTGTCTCAATTTTGTACTAGCTCTAGTACAAATTTGTATTAAGCTCAAGACACTTATTTTGGGATGGAGGGAGTACATAACACATAACACACAGTAGCATAACATTTATTATGATACGGTACCTACTCCCTCCATCCATATATGTAGGGCCTAATACGTTTTTGTGACCGTCTTTGACTATTGATAAAATTAATAATATATAAGATGTATAATATGAAAATTATATCATTGGTAGCTCCTTTGACGTACAAAATTAACAGTATACTTTGTGTAACTTGCATGTCATATATTATATCTCTAACATTTGGTCAAAGTTAGCCTAAAAAAAGCAATAGGCCCTATAGTACCTATGTTACTCTACCTCCCCCCCTCTTTAATTGCCTGTCACATCAGCGTGTTTGCTAGTTCCGAGTGTATGATATTGGCTAAGATACCACCACTATGGCTAGCCCTATCGACTCATAATGCAACGTCCTAGTATCATAATAATGTATATAGTGCTATTTTTTTGAAAAGGAGGCAAAATATTTTCCTCATCCATTAAGTAAGAGGAGAATAGAGTTTTACAAGCTGACCCAGGTCCACAGCATGGCTATTACTCATGTACAACAACAAGCCCTAGTTTCTTAGCACCCACGGTAACCCAAAGGTTGGCCTCAACAACGACATTATTAAGAATGATTGGCGGCGGGGCACTCTCACTAGTAGAAAAAGGGCCATTCGAACTGGTTCGTGAGGGCCATTTGTCCCGGTTCACGAACCGGGACTAAAGGGTCGTAACTAAAGCCCTCAACCTTTAGTCCCGGTTCGACCGGGAACCGGTACAGATAGGGATCCATGTGGCCGTAGAGGCTTGCCCAGGCAGAGGGACCTTTTTTCCTGATTGATGCCACCAATCGGGATCAAAAGGCCTCCACGCGTCAGCAGTTCAGGGGCTGGGTTTGTTTTTTTTCTGAAAGCGGGG
>NC_057810.1:122304756-122320441 GCF_018294505.1 Triticum aestivum | reverse complement strand
GGTTTTGTAGGGTTAATTTAGGGGTTTCATATATTGTGTTAGCTAGCTAATAGAGAGGAGTGTCCTCTCTTATCTCCGTGCTTGGTCGATGCCTCTGTTGGAAAAGGCAGTGCCTAGGAGGCGCTTAGGCACGTCTAGGCGCTAGGCAATGGCCAAACGCCTCGCCTAGGGCATAAATGAAGGTCTAGGCAGGTAAAGCAAGGAATTGTCCACCCAAGCAAGAAATCATGCCACATATTGCACTGACATGCCGAACGGGTTATATTCCAATGGCAGTAGATGGTAACTAACTTATTTATATGCCCTCAACTAATATCAACACCCATATTATAATCACAAATACACTACGAGTACAAACTATACTACCGCCTAGGCCGCGCTTACGCCTACCACCTTTTCCAACCTTGGTCGACACTACGTATAGAGAGGACTCGACACGCTAGCTAGCTAGTAAGCAAATGAAGGAAACCATTAAGTACAAAAGATAGTCATGAACATAGAGAAGTGATCGACCTCTCCTTCTCTGATAGATTGGCCGAACAACAAGTTTTTGTATATCTATCAGATGCTATATATATATATATATATATATATATATATATATATATATATATACAATATAAGATCTCTTATGTCCCCTAACATCTGAACTCAACTTCCACATGGTATTCTCCATGTTAGTCGATGAATTCGTCAAGAAAGAATCCCACCAATTCCTCTTGAATTTCTCTTATGCGATCTTGTGGTAGTAGTTCATCCCGCGTCTGCCACATCTAATTTCAAGAAGGGGGTCAATACATATATATGAATGAAACTGAACACAAATGATGTTAACAAAAAAATGTAAATATTATTGCTTACGCACTTCATATTGTTGTTTAGAGTATCCCCGCTCACAGGTGGTGTGGTGGATGAACTCGCAAATGTAGTATCCACACAAATCATTCTTGGGTTCCTACAACAACCACTTTACAAGAAATAGAGGTCAATCAAACTAATAAGCAAGCATGCTAAATAGTATTCATGAAACTAGCTAGAATCAATGGGAGATGCGTGGAACTAGCTAGTAGCTAGTACTTACTTTCAGGTGGTTAAATCGCAGTTGCGCCGGCAGTCCCGGAGCTTGTGCGGTGAACTTTTTCCAAACTCTGCCAGACAAAGAAAACAAGTACTTGATATCAGGAAATGAACAAAGTTGCCGATATGGTGCGATAATGATCGATTGAACTTACTTCTCGAGCATTTTAGTCATGGTCGCATACTCCTCCGGATTTTTTCGTTTGGAGTCTATGACGGTTACTAGTCCCTTCTCAAGCTTAATCTCTAGCAGAATAAAGTGGTACTAACTCATCAATTACATTACTATAACCTCGAGTAATAATGGAAACCGAATATGCACAAGACAGTAACACTCACTTGTATTCGTAAGTAAAGAGTATTGTAGCTTTGTTTTGATTTTGAAGTAACGATGGAAGCAACTTGGCCTTGGTATGTCTGGCATCATGTTTAACACTCCATTCATCCACAAGATTTGTGTTAATGAACCCAATATCACCTACTTGTCTTTTCTTCAATTCGGTGATCTTCAATCTACATAATATAGTGAGGATAAGTATATATACATGCAATGAAAGAGCTGAGCTATATATAGAGACTTAACTAATTACAGAGAAGTAGTACTTACAAACAGTAGCAAGTGATGATTGTTTTATCGAGGGCCATTTGACTGTTAAACTGGAAGAACTCCTCAAATGGAACTGACAACAGATCAATTCCAACGAGGTCGTGCTCCTCTTTAACCGATAGCGACAAAGTATTTTTCCCAGAATTCTTGCAGATGTCCATGTACCAATCATGGAATCTTTGCATCATCATTGTTAGGGAAGTACTAGGTCTGACGAGAGGCTTCCCGTGATCGAATCTGAATATGTCCACCTCCTCAATTGTTCCAAAAATTATTGCATCCTCGTCGGCCATGTAATCTCCAGGGTTGGTACCGGGTAGCACCCCCGGAAGATTAGCGACGATATCGCTAGACACATTGAGCGGGGGGCACAATTGCTTCGCTTGTTCGCCGAGCTGGGGAATTTATTTCCCTTTTCTTCATTCTGCTTCTGGCTGTACTGCCTCCTGTTCTAGAGGCTTGACACACGATGGACCGTATCTATTTTGCCTCCCGTCTCTGGCTGTACTTCTAGACGCGGGAGCAGCTGGAGCGGCTGCGACTGTCTTCTTTCGTTCATTAAGAGGCAGAGCAGCCGAAGGTGGACTGCTACGACGTGATAACCCACAAGTGTAGGGGATCGCAACAACTTTCGAGGGTAGAGTATTCAAGAAATATTTATTTATTCGATACAAGGGGAGCCAAAGAATATTCTTAAGTATTAGTAGTTGAGTTGTCAATTCAACCACACCTGGATAATTTAGTATGCGTAGCAAAGTATTTAGTAGCAAAGTAGTATGATAGTAATGGTAACAGTGGCAAAAGTAAAGATAGCAGTTTTGTAGTAGTTGTAACAGTAGCAACGGAAAATTAAATAAGCGAAGCACAATATGTGAAAGGCTCGTAGGCATTGGATCAGTGATGGATAATTATGTCGGATGCGATTCCTCATGTAATAGCTATAACATAGGGTGACACAGAACTAGCTCCAGTTCATCAATGTAATGTAGGCATGTATTCTGAATATAGTCATACGTGCTTATGGAAAAGAACTTGCATGACATCTTTTGTCCTACCCTCCCGTGGCAGCGGGGTCCTAGTGGAAACTAAGGGATATTAAGGCCTCCTTTTAATAGAGAACCAGAACAAAGCATTAGCACATTGTCGGTGTCAAAACCGGCGGATCTTGGGTAGGGGGTCCCGAACTGTGCGTCTAGGCAGATGGTAACAGGAGACAAGGGACACGATGTTTTACCCAGGTTCGGGCCCTCTTGATGGAGGTAAAACCCTACGTCCTGCTTGATTGATATTGATGATGTGGGTATTACAAGAGTAGATCTACCACGAGATCAAGGAGGCTAAACCCTAGAAGCTAGCCTATGGTATGATTGTTGTTCGTCCTACGGACTAAAGCCATCCGGTTTATATGGACACCAGAGAGGGCTAGGGTTACACAGAGTCGGTTACAATGGTAGGAGATCTACATATCCATATCGCCAAGCTTGCCTTCCACGCCAAGGAAAGTCCCATCCGGACACGGGACGAAGTCTTCAATCTTGTATCTTCATAGCCTGGGAGTCCGGCCGATGATGATAGTTCGGCTATCCGGACACCCCCTAGTCCAGGACTCCCTCAGTAGCCCCTGAACCAGGCTTCAATGACGACGACTCTGGTGTGCATATTGTCTTCGGCGTTGCAAGGCGGGTTCCTTCTCCGAATAATTTATAGAAGATTGTGAACACCAGGATAGTGTCCGGCTCTGCAAAATAAATTCCACATACCACCGTAGAGAGAATAATATTTACACAAGTTCAATCTGCTGACGTATTTGGTGGCGTGACGTCACACCACTACCAAGCCTTTACTCGAATCGTTTTTATTGTACCACCTCAGCGTGTTTAGCGAAGCGGTTTCCTTGGCACGTCTTGTCGAAGCAGAGATCGTGTTCCCCTTATTTCGGGATTCTCATAAATACGGATGTGGGTAACCCAACCGCGCCCGTTGCCACGCCCCCTCCATCGAAGGCGGGTTCCAAACGGTCACGGGGACGGCTCTTGGTATTCTTTCTCTTTATAATGAGACCAAGGCCCGTTCTTTTTCTTCAATCCTCAATCGAATCCGCCCCTCGCCCCGAGTTCCAACACCCAGGGCTCCAGATTCGGGTACCTTCGACCTTCGACAATGTCCGGCTCCGACCTACGAGGCCGGTGGATGCCCTCCTCCGTCACGGAAGAGGACGTGCTAAAGCTGAGAGATGCCAGGTACTTAACCTACGAGATTTCGCATAGGTTGCCTGCCCGAGGGCAAGTTATTCCTACTCCCGAGCTCAGCGAGAGCGTCGTGTTTGTGTCTCACCTCCGTCGGGGTTTAGGCTTCCCGATGGATCCCTTTGTGAGGGGGCTCATGTTTTACTATGGGCTGGAATTCCATGACTTGGCTCCGGAGTCCATCCTCCACATCTCATCATTCATTGTCGTCTGCGAAGCCTTCCTCCGCACTACCCCTCACTTCGGCTTGTGGCTCAAAACCTTCAACGTGGAGCCGAAGATTATTGAGGGGCGTCAGGCAGAGTGCGGCGGGGCGGTTATAAGCAAGAGGGCCGATGCTCCATGGCCCGAGGGCTCTTTTCAAGAGGAGCTCGGCTTGTGGCAACAGGAGTGGTTCTATATCACCGCTCCCAGGGGCAGCAGGCAGAGGCCGCCGCCCGTCTTTCGCCCGGGCCCTCCACGACGGCTGACGTCATGGGTCAACAAGGGGCTCGACTGGGGGCCGTCCAAAGACGTACCCCTGTTGCAGGGCCGGATTCGAGGCCTCCAGGAAAGGGAGATCAATCTGGTTGTAGTGGCACAGGTTATGCTGATTCGGCGCCTTCTGCCCTGCAAACGTCGCCCCCTCCGCCTATGGGAATTTAATCCGGAGGGGCCACAGGCTCTCCAACACTTCATGGGTTTGACGCCCATGGAGATGTACAAACCGTTCTTCGGATCGCAAGAGATGCGTCTGGACTTGACCGAGGATGCTGGCCTAAGCTGCAATCGCCCGGATGCTCAAGTAAGTAGCCCTGTGTCCGAACACATTGTCCATTTATTTATCATGGGTTTGCCTTTTAACCAGCTATCCCTTGGACAGGAGTGGATAGCGCAAGCAAAACTGATACGGTGTCCGGCCCCCCTCCCTGAGACCACGCCGGATCCCGTGTTAATCAAAATGTTGGAGGTTGCACCTTCGGAGGAGGGCAAAGGGGGGCACAAGGGAACTACCACCTCTGCCAAGGAGGCTTTCAGTAAGGGGGGAATTGAGAGTCCCTCCTTCCAGGGGGAGAAGAGGACCGCTTCCGAAGACCCGGAGGCCAAGGCCTCAAAGCGGGGAAAGAAATCTACACCGGAAGGTCCTGTGCTGGGAAGAGCCCTGGCAGCACTGTCTCCTCAGAGGAATCAGCCCTCCAGCGAGCCATAAGTAAAAAAGGGGAATTTTTTAATAGGGGACACCCCTGCTTTATTTCTAAGGGTAACCAAAGTTTTCACCTTGTAGTTCGGATCTCAGCCCATCTCAGCAGAGCTCATCTTCGTGGGACCTTCGTCCGGAGATGATGGAGAGCGAAACGCCTCCATCTGCCGCCCCGTCGGGCGGGGCAGACGACCCTGAGGTGTCGTCACGGAGGGTCTCCCCGAGTCCGGCGGGGCCGGGGAGTTCGGCACCCACTGGAGTACGGCCGGTGGAGCTGCAGGATTTGCTCAAGAGGGCGTCTATCTCAGAAGATCACCGCACATTAATGAGTATGGTGATTGAAAGGATCTCATCCGCCGAGAGCGGGTTGCATGAGGCCGTCGGAAGTTTGCTGACGGGGCTTGAGGTACGCAAAAAATGACATACCTTTTAACAGTTTTGCACATGGAGTGCGCCCTGTATAGATAGTAGCCCCTGAGACTTGGTATGCTGTCGAAAGCGACCGCGTCACTACTAGGAAAAGGGCTATAGATAGGACTGATTCTAATGGCGCACCAGGTAAGTAGTGCGCCACTACTATATACTAATGGCGCACAGGTTGCTCGTGCGCCATTAGTGTGGAAGACACTAATGGCGCACCGTGCTCACAGTGCGCCACTACTATTGATTTTTTCCCCATTTTTCCATACAAACTAATGGCGCAGGGATGGCAAAGTGCGCCATTACTAGTTAGAACTAGTAATGGCGCACGACCGAGACAGTGCGCCATTAGTATATAATTTTTTTTACTTTTTTGCAAACCTACTAATGGCGCACTATGCCAAAGCCCAGTCGTGTTTATACCCGAAGCCAAATCCAAGACCGCGGGCGCAAACGTCACCGTGAAAAATGAGCCATGGGTACTGGCTTCCCAAGTGGACCAATGCTTCTTTATTACCGACCCGCCAAAGCCCAGTCGTGTTGTCGTGAGGAGAGGCAAAAGGAAGATCATCGGAATGGATGGAGTAGCCAATGAGCAAGACTTCGACAAGTACGGCGACCCGAAGATCGAACATGACGACGATGATGAAGTAGCAGCACACACCACAAGAAGAAGCAGGACCACCCTACCTAAAGGACGTCCGTTCCATAGAAGAACTCCATTTGCGAAAAAGAAGGGCAAAAAGATCGTAGTCTTCATTTCTCGATTGTATTTCATGGGCACTTTTTGATATCATGAATATTTTTAAATTTCATGGGCACTTTTTGAATTCATGAGGACACTTGATCTCGATCCCCCTCCATCTTGATCTCGATCCCCTCCATCTCGATCTCGATTCCCCCTCCATCTCGATCTTGATCCCCGCACCCTCCCCCGCTCCACCGCGGCCACCAATGATATTTTCAAGTAAGAAATTTGAACATATTTTTTAAAAAATTATTACTGTTTTTATAAAAAAATATTACTGTTATGATTTAAACAAGTTTGAACATATTTAAACACAAATAAATATAAAAACAGCATTTAAAATGCATAAAGAAATATTGGGGAGCCTGGGAATCAAACCCAGGACCTCCTGGTGTGTGTGCTGCGTGCTGACCAGTCGGGCTAGTGGGTGGGTTCTGGTGTAGATAGGGTTAGGTTATAGATATGGTTAGTGGGCTAGATTAAAACAAAATTCTAATGGCGCACCGCGGGGTGGTGCGCCATTAGAATAGTCATACTTATGGCGCACGACTGGACGGTGTGCCGTTAGAACCCTCCCCCTAGCTATCCCCCCTTCCTTCGACCCTCTCTCCCTCGCCACCAGATCCACCCGCACGCTGCCCCGACCCACGCCGCCGCCGCCCCTGCGCCTCCGTCTCTGTCGCCGCCCCAGCCAGCCCCTGCCCTGCCCCCCATCGCCGTCCGCTCCCAATCCACCCCCTCCCTCGCCTTCACCGCACCCACCCACCCCCTCCCTCGCCTTCCCAGCCCTCGAGCTCCACCGTGCGAGGCGACAGGCAAGGCGGCAGGCAGAATCTGCTTCAACACTGGGCCGGCGAGCCGCGGAACCAGGGCACGACGGCACTCGACCCCTCCACCCCCCCTCCACCTCTTCTTCCTCGGGTTGCCACTGTCTTCCTCAACCTCGGCCACCTCTGTTGCTACTAAGCTGTCGCAGGGCCTCCTTGCGCCTCCCCGGTGAGCTCCGCCTCCTCTCCCCTCTTCCTTCTCGCAAACACTCTGTTTGTCCAGCAAATCAGCGATAATCCTGTTGATCCCGGTTGTAGTATTTCAATCCAACAGTAGCGCCGAACGGCAGTGGCATCATTCTGTTTGAGTTGTTAGTTTTTCCCATTTCTCGTTCAGTCAATTCAGCCAAATGCTAAACCTTTATATAGAGAGATGGAAACAGATGCTTCCTATGTAGTATTTTTTTACTAGGTTGCCAGAAGAGGGGGGCTTACAGGTAAAACTACCGGGAATTGTTATGCACAAATTGCTAGTGGTTGCTTGGCCACTCACTACAACTAATTTCACATAACCAAAATGATAAAAAGGGAGATGATGGCAACCAGTTTAGAAAACATTGTACTAGTGAGTGGTAACTAGTTTGAAGAAAATTGTAAATAAGATTCGAGCAAATTAGTGATCTAATTGTGATAATCCTACTCACATCCCCACTTGCAGCAGAGGCAGGCAATGCCTCCATATGCTCTGTTTTACTGCCTAGCTAGAGCACAAACCTATCCCCAGTTGTGTATTCCCAATTGCTAGTGGTCTAACTGATGTTTCCCTAGTTGGGTGAGATAGATCAAACAAGTGTTGTCAGTTTTTGTTTGAACTTCAAAGAGTGTTGTGACTTGGCTCTTAATCAAAAGACTGTTGTCAGTTTTTGTTTGAACTTTGTTTGACTAGAGGAAATTACTCTTAAATGCTAGTCCTATTCTGGTGGAGATTTTTCTTGTCCTGAGTTACACCGAATATATTTTTCTGATAATATTATAAAAACTGCCTGGTGTGTGTTCAACTTGTATCTTCTAGCTTAAGTTTAACTTGTCCTGAGTTACACTCAAGTTATAATGTGTTTAACTAGTAAAATTCAGTTAACAACAACATCAGTAAAATTTAGTTAATTAACTGAAGAAGAGAAGAGAGAAAGTAGAGAGCAAGAGGAGAATGTGTAACTACAAGGATGATTATAGCAATTATTTGCATAGCAATTATTTGCTTCACTTAGTCATTGATGGTCATTCAGTATGAAACTACAACCTGCAGGTATTGGTTGGAATGTGTAACTACAATTTACAGGGGAAATGTTTGCAGTTAAGTTATGTGGTTGGAAAGATCATGTGTCATTGTAACCATAAGGATGATTATATCTTCCATGCCTGAATAGCTCTGCCTAAATAATAAATAGATAAAGGTAAAACTAAACCATGCTCAGCGATGAGATGATGTCAACTGACAACCAAAGCAAACTTGTTCAACGTTACAAAAGCAAACTTGTTCAACATAACAAAAGCAAACTTGTTCAACATAACAAAAGCAAACTTGTTCAACCACATAACTACAAACTGAGACACAGTAGTAGGGGTCATCCCAATACCACAAACAACTCAATATCCCCAGTAGTAGGGGTCATCCCAATTTTCCTCCGCCTCTTGCCAGAGCTTCAAACCTTCTTTGGTGATTTTGATTTTCTTCCATGCCTCGTAGGTGCCGCACGCATCTTTCGCGGCGTACTCGATGAGCTTGTTTGGCAGTGGGCTGTCCCCCCATAGTAGGTGGTCCGAATTCCTGTCGATCTTCTGCTTCATGTTTGAGTAGGATGGGTGGATGAGGCTGGCTGCAAACTCAGCCAAAGCCTGCCACTTCTTTCCATTGTTTGGAACTCGCCATTTGCGCTGCAAGTCGACGTACTTGTCGGGGTTGATCTCCAAACCAGACAACTTCAGCTTCTCCTTGTCGCCTCTAACGCAGAAGCCAACAAAGGTGTACAGCTTCTTCTCCTGCAGGAGCGGGCGGAGTTCCTTGGGCCTGCATCAAATTAATCTGGTGCATCAAATTCATCTACTTCAAAAACTTCAGAAACTACAGAATTAAAATGGGTTCAGTTGAAGCAAAATTCATTTAAAATAGCATCTTCAGTTCTGACCAAAATTCAGTTAAAACAGTATGATCACAACAACTACTAAATGATCACAACAACTACAAGACAACATTCTGTATGATCAAAACAGCAAGCATAACATCTCAATGATGTATTTTTTTGCAATCTTTTGCATTACAAGACAACATTCATAACAGCCACTAAATGATCACAAAAACTTGTAGACAACATTCTGTATGATCACCAAAAAACTACTAATTAGACAGAAACTTCATAACTTCAGAACTAGTGTTGCATCTACTTCAGAACTTCAGAACTATTGCATCTACTTCAGAAACTTCAGAAACTTCAAAAACTTCAGAAACTACTAATTAAAACGAAACTTCAGAACTTCAGAAACTTCATAACTTCAGAACTAGTATGCATCTACTTCAGAACTTCATAACTATTGCATCCACTTCAGAAACTACTAATTAGACAAAAACTTCAGAACTGGATATTTTTACCATTTGGTTGCCGTGGTGATGTGGTATACCAGGACGAGATCCTCCATGCATAACTGCAGAACTGCAGCAATTTGCGGAGGTTTGTCTTCCCTGGTATACTCGACATCAACGCCGATATTCCGATGAAGCATGCCGCCAAGCCTCCTCCTCATCTTGCGGATCATCTTGTTGGCTTCGTCTGGATTGCTGGTGCATACGACATCCAGCGGCTCCTTCAGGTGGATATCAACCTTGAGCGGCACGGTGTAGTCCCGCTTCTGCCCGGGGACCGGGACATCATCGTCGACCACCAGCGGCTCCTTGCCAGACGCCTCACCACGGTGATGCTTGGCAGACGGAGGGGAGTTGCTCCATGATGCCTCCGCCATTCTCTTGGCAAACGGAGGGGAGTTGCTCGACGATTCCTCCGCCATTGCCCTCCTGGCCAGCGATGGTGGAGGCAGAGGGGAGTTGCTTGATGCTGGAGGCAGAGGGAGGTAGAGGGAGGAAGATGGAGCGGCAATGGAATGAGGAGGGAGGCAGAGGGAGGAAGATGGAGCGGCAATGGAATAGGAGGGGAGTTACCTGGACGTGGGAAGAAAACCCCCTCTGCATCGTGGGGAGTTGCCAGTGGAGGGGAGACGTGGGGAGTTGCCTCGAAAACTCAAACGTCCTGCCCTTTTGAGGGGAGATGTGGGCCCTTGAAAACTCTGGAGGGGAGACGTGGGCCCTCCTGTTTTTGAAACGTCTAGGAGGGGAGACGTGGGCCCTCCTGTTTCTGAAAACTACACCTATATCTGACGAAACTGAAGGTGTTCTTCAGCAGCTGATTAAAATTCAGTTAACAACAACATCAGTAAAATTCAGTTAATTAACTGAAGAAGAGAAGAGAGAAAGTAGAGAGAAAGAGGAGTACTTGCATTAACTGGAACGTTTTACTTTAAACTTGCATGCATTCTTTGCTTGTTTATATATATTCATACTGATGCAGTTACTTGCATGGGCCTGGCTGATGAAGAAAAACTTTATATATATTCATACTTATGTTGACTCTATAAATCATACTTATTGGACATGTTTTATGTGTTGATCCATCAATTGATCACATTGAGAAAGACCATCGTGTCTCCGACCATTTTGCAAAGGTCATGTCTTCGACCATCGTGTCGTGATGAATTTGCAGGTACTCCGAGTGGCCCTTGAGTTTGTCGGAATGTTGATTAACTTCCGTTCCGGCAAATTCGGGTACTCCATATGTCCTATTTTCAGCAAAGGTCATGCTGATATTTTCCTTGCTGCATTAAACCATAGGTGGCAATAGAGCCAAGTGATTAGGCCCAACTTAGAATTCTGCTTAGCATCAATAAACCCTAGATGATAAACCCAACATAGGTGGCAATAGAGCCAAGTGATTAGCGCCAAGTGATTAGGCCCAACCTAGGGTGCCTCAGCATCGATAAACCCTAAATGATGAAAACTTAACTTGGCTGCCCCGGATGCCTCGGTGTCGATGAGAACCTAAATGATGTACGCTTAGGCTTTTAGGGTGCCTCGGTGTCGACAAAACCTAAATGATGAAAGCTTAGGCTTTTAGGGTGCCTCGATGTCGACAAACCCTAAATGATGAGACCATGATCTTGTTCCTTGACAATAACCAACTTTTTGACCAAACTTTTTTCCTATTTAGAGCGAAACATGGCCCACAACGATGAGGCCGGTGGTTCGGTCGGCAAACAATTCTGGGAGCTGTCCCAGGAGATGGAGGAACAACCTCACCGCTATGAGGACGCCGCGGAAGACACCGATCCTGATTACATAACCCCTAGTGGCGTCGGGGACCAGTTTGACCGCGATGATGCTCATCGTGATGACCACAACTCTATTTTATGTGATGGTAGTTTAGATGATCGATATCGACTTGTAATGTGAAGACAAACTCGATACTCGCGGTCTTGAGACTTGTAATGTTTTATCTTTGTTCGGTCTTTTGAATTCAGAGACTAATATGATGAATTGTATTCGGAGACTAATCTTCTATTGTATTCAATGAATCTGATGTTGCTGTGTGCTGCTGTCTATATTCTGTCCAATAATATATTTTGTAACCTGTGCAAAAATCAGAAAAGAAAAAAAACCAAATATTAAAAAAAACAAATATTCATACTAATGGCGCATCAAGGCAGAGTGCGCCATTAATGTGCCAAAGGATACTAATGGCGCATCAAGGCAGAGTGCACCATTAGTGTGACAAAGCACATGGTTACATATGGCCCCCCGGGAGGCATACTAATGGCGCATGGATTTACACACTAATGGCGCACTGCCAGGTGCGCCATTAGTATACCTGATACTAATGGCGCACCAGTGGTGCGCCATTAGTAAAAAATTCTAATGGCGTGCTACTAATGGCGCACCGGTAGTGCGCCATTAGTAGGCAAAACCGGTGCGCCAATAGTAGGCCTTTTCCTAGTAGTGCGTGTCGAGGATCATAATCTCAGTTATAGAATGTCGCCTTTTCTATGCAGGTGGCGGAACATTCGGTGGCCAGCCGGACTGATGGAGTTGCCGAGCTGAAGCGGCAGCTTGACATTGTGGATGCGGACGTCGCGCTGGTGAATAAACGACTTAACGAGTCACAAGGTGGGTGGTTGCTCCGTGGTCACCTAGTAAGGGAGCTGATGCCCGTTCCTTACAATTTGTATGCTTAATGTAGATGGTGCCGCTGCTGTAGAGGACCTTCGAGCAGAGCTCGCTCGAGCCAAGGAGCAAGCCAGGAAAAGTGATGCGGCTTCCTCGAAGGCAGCAGAAGAGCTAAAAGCCGAAAAGGCTACTCACTGCCGAAGCAGGGAGGAGATGGCCGGAATGGCCGTGAAATTAAAAGATGCTACCGTCCTCTATGAGGTTCTTGAAAGAGAACGCCGATTGGAGCAAGAGGACCTGAAGAAGGCCGCCGCCGAAGCCAAGGATGCCCGTAGTGCGATGCGGGCTATGAAGGAAGAACTGCGTCAAGCCGGAGACATTGCGGCTGGAAAGCCCTTTCTGCTGCGTAGGAAGTTCACGGATCCGAAGTATGCTCAGTTGGGTCAATTGTGTGGTGCGGAGGATCCTTATCTAGATTTGGCGGTGAGTGCGGCAGACGCAATCGTGCACTTCTGAAGCCAGAAGGATCACGAAATGGAAGAGCTTTTCTGGTCTCAATTCCATAGTCCGGAGCGTCCACTTCCATTGACTGATCGGCTGGCTGAGTGGGCTGAGCTGAATAGATTGTCCGGACTTGCCATGACGGATGTGGTCGCTCATCTATGGCCGGAAAGGCCCAAGCCTGAGAGTTATTTTGGCTTGTTGCAGCAATTCCTTGGGACGGTGCCGCATATCGTGGCGATGAAGCGGTCAACATGCATAGAAGGTGCACGGATGGCTCTTGCCCGTGTTAAGACATACTGGGCGGAGATGGATGCCACCGCTGTTGCATCCCGGGGTTCGGACAGAGGCCGATTACCCGCCGAGCACTATTTTGAGGAAGTCCTGCAGGGCGCTCGTTTAATAGAGTCGCAGTGCTCGAAAGATGTTATGTTCGAATGACGTGTATGATTTGTAAGATCATGTTTATAATGCAATAGCTTTTTATACTTGTGCGTTCAAGTATTGAACTATCTCCTGTGCGGCCGTATATGTATGTATAACCTGAAAGATGGCAATCTTTGGCTTCAGCCCCCACGCACATGGTGCGGGGGTGTTTGCAAAAAGAAAAGCGCCTTTTCACACTTAATCCAACGTCTTGGTCCTTTGAAGGAGGTGATAGCGTAGCAAACTAGGCAACCGGAGTATAATGCTTTATCACTTTCACTTAGCCATAGGAGCTCGAAGGTGGGGCTACTATATAGCCCCTAGAGGCACCACGCTTCTCCGAACTTGGGGCGCGTATGTGCCTGACCGGGAAGCGGTCCTTCGTCAAAGCGGAGGAATTCTAAACAATCCAGTGGTCGATCGAGTGGTTGACCAGTCTCTCGCTATATCATGACAGTCAGTTTTCGGCTTTCTCTACTGAGGTGCTCGCCCGGCCGAACCGGGGCACAATCGCAGTAGTTCTCCTGGTGTCGCGTTAGCCGATGGTGCGGAACGTAAGGGAGAAAAACACAGGAGCCGGGCAAACCCAACATTTGACCAAAGACATGATTCGGAGCTGATGCATATAAGGCCTAACTCGAGACGCCGAGCACTCCCTGAGGTGTTCGGTCTTTATGATACCAGGCAGAACAATGCCCTAAGCCCCTAGTGTCCAGGTACGGGCGGGAACTTCTGACGCAGCCGATGCCAAAACGCCAGCCTCCTCCTCGGTTATGGTAAGAAACCGGGGGATGTGTATCAACAAGAGACAGTAAGAAAGGTTTACGCAGGGTCTTAATCTAAAAAGAATCCTTGTAACGGGTCCCTGCTACACGTCTGCGCCTGTGTCTCCGTTGTGCTGTATCCTGGAAGGTGTAGCACGCGCTTCATCTGTAAAGGAGAAGAACTTAGTTTGGAAAAATATCGTGCAAAAGGTGTAGTTAAAATAAAGTATGATGAATTTGAGCTTTATTGGCTCTCATTGTTTATACGTGCAGCCCCTTGTAAAGGGGTATGCGGCGGTGAAGCCCCTTGTTTATTTATGCCGGACTCGCCTAACCGTGTCCAAGGTCTGAATGACCTGTTTTTAGGGTTTTGACCAGCAAGGTCGGATTAGTGTGCGGCTGTCAACGCAGTCTCACATTTTCCATGGTCGAGGAACACTCAGATTTATCCTTTGCTGAGATTATGCCGTATGGACCATGCATTTTAAGCGTAAGAGATGCGTAATGCGGTATTGCGTTAAAGCGGGCGAATGCTTCGCGTCCCAGTAGTGCTTGATAGCTACTTTTGAATGGGGCGATATGGAAAATGAGCTTTTCGTGACGGAGGTTGTCGGATGAACCGAACACGACCTCTAGTAGTACAGAGCCCGTACATTTGGCGTAAAAGCCAGGCGTCACTCCTTTGAAGGAAGTGCTGCTATGGTGAATTTCGGTAGGGTCTATCCCCATTCTGCGGACGGTGTCCTGGTATAGCAGGTGCCGTACTATGTTTCTGTGTTATCACATCAAGCGAGTTCACTATTTTGACTTCTAGTGGGAAAGTCTTCTGTTTTCCGGCGTGCTGCTTGTGGGGTTCGTCGTCTTCGCTTGGTGTGTCGAACCCCTTGCGTTCGGCGTTAAGTCGGCCGGACTGCTTGAAGACCCAACAATCTCTGTGGGTATGGTTTGCAGGCTTCTCAGGGGTACTATGTATTTGACATACCCTATCCAAAATTTTGTTTAGGTTGGATAGCTCGTCACTGTTGTCCTTGAGGGGCAGTGTTTTATTATTCGGCCGAGATCTTTTGAATCCGGTGTTGACCGCCGTGCTATTTGGGCCATTTTCCTTATTCCGGCGCTGATCTTCGTCGTCCGTATCCCAACCGTCCTGTCCGCAGTCCGGCCAGGGTTCTCCTGATAACGAGAGATATTTTAGCGAACTCAAGATGTCGCCGAAAGGTGAGTGTTGAAAGATGTCCGCAGCGGCGAACTCCATGACCGGCGCCCAATCGGATTCGATTGGAGGGGGCGCGGGAAATTCGGAGTCCGGCGAGGAGTCCGACACCTCGGAGTCACGAGCTTCATGAGGGACAAGGTCAGTGTTCGGCTCTATCACCGTAGAGGTTGCAGCCCCCGAGGCGGTGTCTAGCCACCCGTCCTCGATCTACGCAGCTGGCTCCCAATTGAAGATCGGAGCGGATTCGTGTGCGGCCTCCAGGTTACTGTCCGGCTGCAGAGCTAAGTCATGCCCGTTGTGACACTGCGGCACGCTCGGCTATGGCTCGAATCCATCAAAGTTCAAGTCCCCGCGGATATCGGCCGTGAAGTTCAAACTTCCAAATCTGACCTGACGGCCAGGGGCGTAGCTTTCGATCTGCTCCAGATGGCCAAGCGAATAGGCCCGCAGTGCAAAGCCGCCGAATA
>NC_057810.1:122286002-122304437 GCF_018294505.1 Triticum aestivum | reverse complement strand
TGATGATCGAAGAAGCCATCGAGCCTATCGGTGACGACATAGAGGAACTCTCAATGAAAGCACCAATGTCGGTGTCAAAACCGGCGGATCTCGGGTAGGGGGTCCCGAACTGTGCGTCTAGGCGGATGGTAACAGGAGACAAGGGACACGATGTTTTACCCAGGTTCGGGCCCTCTTGATGGAGGTAAAACCCTACGTCCTGCTTGATTGATATTGATGATGTGGGTATTACAAGAGTAGATCTACCACGATATCAAGGAGGCTAAACCCTAGAAGCTAGCCTATGGTATGATTGTTGTTCGTCCTATGGACTAAAGCCATCCGGTTTATATGGACACCGGAGAGGGGTAGGGTTACACAGAGTCGGTTACAATGGTAGGAGATCTACATATCCGTATCACCAAGCTTGCCTTCCACGCCAAGGAAAGTCCCATCCGGACACGGGACGAAGTGTTCAATCTTGTATCTTCATAGTCTGGGAGTCCGGCCGATGATGATAGTTCGGCTATCCGGACACCCCCTAGTCCAGGACTCCCTCACACATAGTGAATACATGAACTCCTCAAACTATGGTCACCACCGAGAAGTATCCCGATTATTGTCACTTCGGGGTTGTCGGATCATATCACATAATAGGTGACTATAGACTTGCAAGATAGGATCAATAACTCACATATATTCATGAAAACATAATAGGTTCAGATCTGAAATCATGGCACTCGGGCCCTAGTGACAAGCATTAAGCATAGCAAAGTCATAGCAACATCAATCTCAAAACATAGTGGATACTAGGGATCAAACCCTAAGAAAACTAACTTGATTACATGGTAAATCTCATCCAACACATCACCGTCCAGCAAGCCTATGATGGAATTACTCACGCACGGCGGTGAGCATCATGAAATTGGTAATGGAGGATGGTTGATGATGACGACGGCGACGAATCCCCCTCTCCGGAGCCCCGAACGGACTCCAGATCAGCCCTCCCGAGAGAGATTAGGGCTTGGCGACGGCTCCGTATCGTAAAATGTGATGAAACTTTCTCTCTGATTTTTTTCTCCGCAAAACATAATATATGGAGTTGGAGTTGAGGTCGGTGGAGCATCAGGGGGCCCACATGACAGGGGGATGCCCAGGGGGAGGGCACGCCCCCACCCTCATGGATAGGGTGTGGGCCCCCTGGCCTTGATTCTTTCGTTAGTATTTTTTATATGTTTCAAAAGTTATCTCCGTGGATTTTCAGGTCATTCCGAGAACTTTTGTTTTCTGCACAAGAAACAACACCATGGCAGTTCTGCTGAAAACAGCGTCAATCCGGGTTAGTTTCATTCAAATGATGCAAGTTAGAGTCCAAAACAAGGGCAAAAGTGTTTGGAAAAGTAGATACATTGGAGATGTATCAACTCCCCCAAGCTTAAACCTTTGCTTGTCCTCAAGCAATTCAGTTGATAAATTGAAAGTGATAAAGAAAAACTTTTACAAACTCTATTTGCTCTTGTTGTTGTAAACATGTAAAGCCAGCATTCAAGTTTTCAGCAAAGATTATGAACTAACCATACTCACAATAACACTTAGGTCTCACATTTACTCATATCAATGGCATAATCACCTAGAGAGCAATAATAATAAAACTCGGATGACAACACTTTCTCAAAACAATCATAATATGATATAACAAGATGGTATCTTTCTCGCCCTTTCTGAGACCGCAAAACATAAATGAAGAGCACGTTTAAAGATCAAGGACTGACTAGACATTGTAATTCATGGTAAAAGAGATCTAGTCAAGTCATAAGAAGGTGATGACTGCAGGGGGTGCAAATGACAATGACAATGACAATGTTCTCTCCAGGGGGTGCTTTTTAATAAGAAGGTGATGACTCAACATAAAAGTAAATAGATAGGCCCTTCGCAGAGGGAACCAGGGATTTGTAGAGGTGCCAGGGCTCGATTTTAAAATAGAGATGAATAACATTTTGAGTGGCATACTTTCGCTGTCAACGCAACAACTATGAGATGGCGATATATTCCATGCTACATACATTATAGGTGGTTCCCAAACAGAATGGTAAAAGTTTATACTCCCCCACCACCAACAAGCATCAATCCATGGCTTGCTCTAAACAACGAGTGCCTCCAACTAACAACAGCCCTAGGGGAGTTTTGTTTAATTATTTTGATTTGCTTTTATCTTTTTGATCATGGGACTGGGCATCCCGGTTACCGGCCCTTTTCTCGTGAATGAGGAGCGGAGTCCACTCCTCTTGAGAATAACCCACCTAGCATGGAAGATACAGACATCCCTAGTTGAAACATGAGCTGCTCGAGCATACAAAACATAATTTCATTTGAAGGTTTGGAGTTTGGCACATACAAATTTGCTTGGAACGGCAGGTAGATACCGCATATAGGAAGGTATATGGTGGAGTCATATGGAACAACTTTGGGGTTTATGGAGTTTGGATGCACAAGCAGTATTCCCACTTAGTACAGGTGAAGGCTAGCAAAAGACTGGGAAGCGACCAACTGAGAGAGCGACAACAGTCATGAACATGCATTAAAATTAATTTACACCGAGTACAAGCATGAGTAGGATATAATCCACCATGAACATAAATATCGTGAAGGCTATGTTGATTTGTTTCAACTACATGCGTGAACATGTGCCAAGTCAAGTCACTCAATTCATTCAAAGGAGGATACCATCCCATCATACCACATCATAATCATTTTAATAGCATGTTGGCACGCAAGGTAAACCATTATAACTCATAGCTAATTAAGCATGGCACAAGCAACTATAATCTCTAAATGTCATTGCAAATATGTTTACTTCATAATAAGCAGA
Organism: Triticum aestivum; assembly: GCF_018294505.1. Lineage (NCBI taxonomy): Eukaryota > Viridiplantae > Streptophyta > Magnoliopsida > Poales > Poaceae > Triticum > Triticum aestivum. The sequence continues at coordinate 122,301,589 of NC_057810.1, read as the reverse complement.
ATCAGGAACGATGAACTCATCATATTTACAAAAACAAAAGAGGTCGAGTTCATACCATCTTTTCTCATCTCAATCAGTCCATCATATATCGTCATTATTGCCTTTCACTTGCACGACCGAACGGTGTGTATAATAATAATAGTGCATGTGCATTGGACTAAGCTGGAATCTGCAAGAATTCAACTCAAGAGAGAAAACAAAGTAATATGGGCTCTAAGTTAAATAAACAATCATGCATATGAGAGCCACTATACATTTTCAATATGGTCTTATACTCTCGACCCCCAAAGGAAAGAAAAGAAATAAAACTATTTACACGGGAAAGCTCCCAACAAGCAAGAAGAAGAACGAGAAATATTTTTGGGTTTTCATTTTAATTTCTACTACAAGCATGGAAATTAAACTAAGTAATTTTTTTGGTTTTCTTAAGGTTTATCAAACACACAAGAAGAAAGCTAGAAAAAGGAATTTAAACTAGCATGGATAATACAATGAAAGAGTATGAGCACCGACAACTAGAATAATGTGTGAACATGAATGTAAAGTCGGTGGGAAATACATGCTCCCCCAAGCTTAGGCTTTTGGCCTAAGTTGGTCTACTACCAAGGATAGCCTGGCTGATATCCGTAGTTATAACTAGGGTCATACTGAGATGCAGCAGCAAATGCCTCCTGAGCTGTGGCATGTTGGCGAGCCGCCTCTGCTCTCCTCTCGTGTTCAGCTACCTCCTCCCTGGTAACAACATATCTTCGTTTTGCCTGGTAATCAAAAAGGGAAGGAGCAGGGAGAGTAACATGGATAGAGCTACGTCTGTCAAAGATTAGTCGGTACTGGAGGAATTTTTCATTCCCCAAAAGAAAACGATGTTTGACCATCGCGTCATAATCTAAATAAGCAAGAAGCAACTCCATATCCCCCACTCGTGGGGCTATACCAAGATAATTAGCAACACGGGTCGCATAAATCCCTCCAAATAAATCTCCAGACATACCATTATTATGCAACCTACGTGCAACTATTGCCCCCAAGTTGTAATCTTTATTACCTAACACATCACTCTTGAGAACACAAAGATCAGGGACACACATGTGACATGCTTCATCTTTACCGTTAATGCATCTACCAATGAAGAGAGCAAAATAATGTATAGCAAGAAAATAAATGCTCCCTATGGTAGCTTGTGCTGTATCCCTAGATTCTCCCACAGTAATACTAGCTAGAAATTCTTTATATTCAGATCTATGGGGGTCGTTAACATTGCCCCACTGCGGGAGTTTGCAAGCAGTTGTAAAATCTTCTAAGTCCATGGTGTAAGATTTATCATAAATATCATACAGGACACTCTGAGAATTATGTGAAGATTTATATTTAAACCTTCTTACGAATGAATCAGTCAATTGATAGTACTAAGGACACTTATCTTGTAAGAAGTCCTCAAGATCGGCATTACGCACATATGCGTCAAATTCATCCTTGATGCCTGCTTTGACCATAAACTCGTCTAATGGCCACTCACAAGCTCGCACTTCGGCATCCCTTGGTGGTTCATCGTCTTGCTCACACATAGCATGCCTGGGTCCTCTCTTTGTTGAGGACCCACCTTGGTACATTCTCCTAGACATAATTCTTTTTCTGAAAAAATTCTGAAATTTTTAGTAACTTCGAAATAAAAGTGACTATAACTAAACAAGATTGGTAGCAACTACTCCTACAAGTGCCTAGAGCCTATATCATGCATTAGAATTACTTGGGACCTAATAAATTTAACATGCAAGCTCAAGAACAGGGTCACCTATGCAGCAAAAATTTGCAATGAATAAAGCACTAGAACAAAAACTAATTGGATCAATGGAGGAGTCACATACCAAGCAACAATATCCCAAAGCAGTTTTGTGAATGGAGCTTTGAGCAAGGAGATCGAAAATCATAGCAAAATGAGGTAGAACTCGTGCTTGAGCTGGATGGGGATCTTTTTGGGAAGAAGATGGAGTGCGTGGGTGCAGGAATAAGTGGAGGGGGTCCAATGTGGGCCCACGAGATAGGGGGCGCGCCTAGGGGGTGTGGGCGCGCCCTCCACCCTTGTGGCCAGGTGCTTGCCCCCCCTGCAGTGTTTTCAGTGCCTAAAATCCTAAAATAATCCATAAAAATCATACTAAATTTGCAGGGCATTTGGAGCACTTTTATTTTCTGGATATTTTTTTATTGCACGGACAATTCAGAAAACAGACCGATAATACTATTTGTGCTTTATTTATTCTAAATAATAGGAAGTAAAAGAGGGTACAGAAAGTTGTGCCTTCTAGTTTCATCCATCTCATGATCATCAAAATGAATCCACTAACAAGGTTGATCAAGTCTTGTTAACAAACTCATTCCGAATAACACGGAACCATAGAAATTTCGAATAACAATAATTTACCTCAATGGGGATATGAACATCCCCAACAATAAGAATATCATACTTTTTCTTGAGAGTAAGAAGAGGAAATTCAAAACCTCCAATAATGATAGTTGGAACTTTTCCAATAGAATTGATGCTATGAACATGAGATTGTTTCCTCGGAAAGTGTACCGTATGTTCATTAGCATTAACATGAAAAGTGGCATTGCCTTTGTTGCAATCAATAACAGCCCCTGCAATATTCAAAAAGGGTCTACCAAGGATAATAGACATACTATCGTCCTCGGGAATATCAAGAATAATAAAGTCCGTTAAGATAGTGACATTTGCAACCACAACAGGCACATCCTCACAAATACCGACATGTATAGCTGTTGATTTATCAGCCGTTTGCAAAGATATTTTAGTAGGTGTCAACTTATTCAATTCAATTCTATGATATAAAGAGAGAGGCATAACACTAACACCGGCTCCAAGATCACATAAAGCAGTTTTAACATAGTTTATTTCAATGGAGCATGGTATAGTTGGTACCCCTGGATCTCCAAGTTTCTTTGGTATTCCACCCTTAAACGTATAATTAGCAAGCATGGTGGAAATTTCAGCTTCCAGTATCTTTCTTTTATTTGTAATGATATCCTTCATGTACTTAGCATAAGGATTTACTTTAAGCATATCAGTTAAGTGCATACGTAAGAAGATAGGTCTAATCATTTCAGCAAAGCGCTCAAAATCATCATCATCCTTTGTCTTGGATGGTTTAGGAGGAAAGGGCATGGGTTTCTGAACCCATGGTTCTCTTTCTTTACCGTGCTTCCTAGCAACAAAATCTCTCTTATCATAACGTTGATTCTTTGATTGTGGGTTATCAAGATCAACAACAGGTTCAATCTCTACCTCATTATTCTTGCTAGGTTGAGCATCAACATGAACATTATCATTAATGTTATCACTAGGTTCATGTTCGTCACCTGATTGTGTTTCAGCATCAGAAATAGAAATATCATTGGGATTCTGAGGTGTGTCTACAACAGGTTCACTAGAAGCATGGAAAGTCCTATCATTTTTCTTTTTCTTAGAAGGACTAGGTGCCTCTAAATTATTTCTCTGGGTATCCTATTCGATTCTCTTATGGTGGCCTTTAGGATACAAAGGTTCCTGAGTCATTCTACCACTCTAACAGCAAAGTCATGTTTATTATTTAGTTCATCGAGAAAATCACTTTGAGCTTTAAGTACTTGCTCATCTTGAGTGGTAACCATAGAAGCATATTTGCTAATAAGTTTAAGTTCACCTTTAACTCTAGCCCTATAATCACTCAAGCGTCCTATTTTGAAAGCATTATTCTTTATTTCTCTACCAACATAAGCATTAAAACTTTCTTTTCTAGCCATAAAGTCATCAAATTCATCTAAGCATGGGCTATGAAATTTAGTAGACGTGATTTCAACTTTATCATATCTGTAGAGAGAATTTACCTTTACTACCTGTGTCGGGTTATCAAGACAATGTGTTTCTTTAACAGGCGGTATAGGTGGTAAATTCTTAACATCTTCAGCTTTAATACCTTTTTCTTTCATTGATTTATTTGCCTCTTGCATATCTTCAGGACTGAGAAATAGAACAACCCTCTTCTTCGGAGTAGGTTTAGGAATAGACTCAGGAGTTGGCTCAATTGGCTCAGGAATTGCCTCAGGAATTGGCTCAGGAAGAGTCCAATTATTTTCATTAGTCAACATATTATTCAATCGTAATTCAGCTTGGTCGACTGTTCTTTCCCTGAAAACACAATCAACACAACTATCTAGTCCTTGGAAGCATCGCTTAGTCCATTATAAAAGATATCAAGTATTTCATTTTTCTTAAGAGGATGATCAGGCAAAGCATTAAGTAACCAGAGAAGCCTCCCCCAAGCTTGTGGGAGACTCTCTTCTTTGATTTGCATAAAATTATATATTTCCCACAAGGCAGCTTGTTTCTTATGAGAAGGGAAATATTTAGCAGAGAAGTAACAAATCATATCCTGGGGACTACGCACACAACTAGGATCTAGAGAATTAAACCAAGTCTTAGCATCACCTTTTAATGAGAACAGAAATATCTTAAGGATATAATAATAGCGAGACTTCTCATCATTAGTAAACAGGGTGGCTATATCATTCAACTTGGTAAGATGTGCCACAACAGTTTCAGATTCAAGGCCATAAAAAGGATCAGATTCAACCAAAGTAATTATTTCAGGATCAACAGAGAATTCATAATCCTTATCAGTAACGCAGATAGGTGAAGTAGCAAAAGCGGGGTCAGGTTTCGTTCTAGCATTAAGAGATTGCTGCTTCCATTTAGCTAATAACTTCTTAAGATCATATTTATCTTTGCAAGCAAAAATAGCTCTAGCAGCTTCCTCATCCCTAACATAACCCTCAGGAACAATAGGTAATTCATAATCAGGGGGAGAGCTTTCATCATCACTATCATCAATAATAGCATTATTAACAATTTCATTCTCTCTAACCCTAGCAAGTTGTTCATCAAGAAATTCACCTAATGGCAAAGTAGTATCACGCATAGAAGTAGTTTCATCATAAGTATCATGCGTAGCAGAAGTGGCATCATCAATAACATGCGACATATCAGAATTCATAGCAGTAGCACGTTTAGGTGTCGCAAGCTTACTCAAAACAGAAGGAGAATCTAGTGCAGAGCTAGATGGCAGTTCCTTACCGCCCCTCGTAGTTGAGGAAAAAATCTTAGTTCTTTCGTCCTTCAAGTTCCTCATAGTGAACAACAGATATAAATCCCAAGTGACTCAAAGAATAGAGCGACGCTCCCCTGCAAAGGCGCCAGAAATTAGTCTTGATAACCCACAAGTGAAGGGGATCGCAACAGCTTTCGAGTGTAGAGTATTCAACCCAAATTTATTGATTCGAACCAAGGGGAGCCAAAGAATATTCTTAAGTATTAGAAGTTGAGTTTTCAATTCAACCACACCTGGATAACTTAGTATCTGCAGCAAAGTATTTAGTAGTAAAGTAGTATGATAGTAATGGTAACAGTGGCAAAAGTAAAGATAGCAGTTTTGTAGTAGTTGTAATAGTAGCAACGGAAAAGTAAATAAGCGAAGCACAATATGTGAAAAGCTCGTAGGCATTGGATCAGTGATAGATAATTATGTCGAATGCGATTCTCTTGTAATAGCTATAACATAGGGTGACACAGAACTAGCTCCAGTTCATCAATGTAATGTAGGCATGTATTCTGAATATAGTCATACGTGCTTATGGAATAGAACTTGCATGACATCTTTTGTCCTACCCTCCCGTGGTAGTGGGGTCCTAGTGGAAACTAAGGGATATTAGGTCCTCCTTTTAATAGAGAACCGGAACAAAGCATTAGCACATAGTGAATACATGAACTCCTCAAACTATGGTCATCACCAAGAAGTATCCCGATTATTGTCACTTCGGGGTTGCCAGATCATAACACATAATAGGTGACTATAGACTTGCAAGATAGGATCAAGAACTCACATATATTCATGAAAACATAATAGGTTCAGATCTGAAATCATGGCACTCGGGCCCTAGTGACAAGCATTAAGCATAGCAAAGTCATAGCAACATCAATCTCAGAACATAGTGGATACTAGGGACCAAACCCTAACAAAACTAACTTGATTACATGGTAAATCTCGTCCAACCCATCACCGTCCAGCAAGCCTACGATGGAATTACTCATGCACGGCGGTGAGCATCATGAAATTGGTGATGGAGGATGGTTGATGATGAAGACGACGACGAATCCCCCTCTCTGGAGCCACGAACGGACTCCAGATCAGCCCTCCCAAGAGAGATTAGGGCTTGGCGGCGGCTCCGTGTCGTAAAACGCGATGAAACTTTCTCTCTGATTTTTTTCTCCACAAAACGGAATATATGGAGTTAGAGTTGAGGTCAGTGGAGCATTAGGGGGCCCACGAGACAGGGGAGCGCGCCCGGGGGAGAGGGCGCGCGCCCCACCCTCATGGACAGGGTGTGGGACCCTTGGCCTTGATTCTTTCACCAGTTTTTTTTATATTTTTCAAAAGTTATCTCCGTGGATTTTCAGGTCATTCCGAGAATTTTGGTTTTCTGCACAAAAAACAACACCATGGCAGTTCTGCTGAAAACAGCGTGAGTCCGAGTTAGTTTCATTCAAATCATGCAAGTTAGAGTCCAAAACAAGGGCAAAAGTGTTTGGAAAAGTTGATACGTTGGAGACCTATCACGATGCGCCGAAGCAACCGAAGCGGCGGCTTATGTGTTCCGCCGTCGCTTACGAGGCGACGAAGGAGGAGGCGGGCTGCTCGGACGAGCCGGAGCAGGCGGAGAAGGAGGCGGAGTACTGCCGGCCTCACGCGCTGGAGAAGGAGGCGGAGGGGGCGAATCACTCACCGGAGGAGGAGGAGGAGGCGGAGGAGGCAGATCACTCGCCGGAGGAGGAGGAGGAGGCGGAGGAGACGGAGTGCCCAACTGACTAGCAGGTGCCATGAAGTTCAGAATCTTGATATGCTCCTTCCGCCATCGACACGGAGTATGCATAGCAAGACCCAGCTGAGTCTCCCCCTCACCTATAGGGTGGTCAAGATGGAGCTCCTCAAATCCCTCTGTTATTTCATCCACCATCACAACAACATAGCCTTGTGGAATCGAACAGCAGTGAAAAGTTGCTCCGGGTGAAGGAGGGAACACAGAGCCGACAGCCGCCTTGACTTTGAGCTAATCCCATTGCGTCATAAGGTGGCACTGGTGTGAATCCATGATAAAATCCGCGGGGTATCTAGGACCCGTCAACAAGTCAGACTGTTGAACGAGCTCGTTGGAAGCCACGCTACTTCTCCACTAAGATTGCGGGGTAGCTTCTGGGGTAGCATCTTGGGCAGGATGTTGCAACTACTGGTTCTCATCATATCGTTCCTCTAGCTTTCTTACCCTTGCCTTAAGCTCCTGCAGTTCACACTGCTCAACTTTCCTCCTCCTCTCTTGGGTTTTGTAACCGCCTGCATTGGGAAACCCAACCTTCCATGAAACGGAGCTTGGCGTGCCTCGTGTTCGTCCAGGGTGCTCAGGATTCCCAAGGGCCCTTGTGAGCTCGTCTTTCTCTCTTTCAGGAACGAACTTCCCTTCCCGCACCTCGTTGATTGCTTTCCGAAGCTTCGTGACGGGTGTTGCACGTTGCTCGTCCGTCCTGAAGGAAATATGCCCTAGAGGCAATAATAAAGTTATTATTTATTTCCTTATTTCATGATAAATGTTTATTATTCATGCTAGAATTGTATTAACCGGAAACATAATACATGTGTGAATACATAGACAAACATAGTGTCACTAGTATGCCTCTATTTGACTAGCTCGTTAATCAAAGATGGTTAAGTTTCCTAACCATAGACATGAGTTGTCATTTTATTAATGGGGTCACATCATTAGGCGAATGATGTGATTGACTTGACCCATTCCGTTAGCTTAGCGCTTGACCATTTAGTATGTTGTTATTGCTTTCATCATGACTTATACATGTTCCTATAACTATGAGATTATGCAACTCCCGTTTACCGGAGGAACACTTTGTGTTCTACCGAACGCCACAACGTAACTGGGTGATTATAAAGGAGCTCTACAGGTGTCTCCGAAGGTACATGTTGGGTTGGCATATTTCGAGATTAGGATTTGTCACTCCGATTGTCAGAGAGGTATCTCTGGGCCCTCTCGGTAATGCACATCACTATAAGCCTTGCAAGCAATGTAGCTAATGAGTTAGGTACGGAATGATGCATTACGTAACGAGTAAAGAGACTTGCCGGTAACGAGATTGAACTAGGTATTGAGATACCGACGATCGAATCTCGGGCAAGTAACATACCGATGACAAAGGGAACAACGTATGTTGTTATGCGGTTTGACCGATAAAGATCTTCGTAGAATATGTAGGAGTCAATATGAGCAGCAAGGTTCCGCTATTGGTTATTGACCGGAAACGTGTTTCGGTCATGTCTACATAGTTCTCGAACCCGTAGGGTCCGCACGCTTAACATTTCGTTGACAGTTTTATTATGAGTTTATGTGTTTTGATGTACCAAAGGAGTTCGGAGTCCCGAATGAGATCGGGGACATGACGAGGAGTCTCGAAATGGTCGAGACGTAGAGATCGATATATTGGACGACTATATTCAGACATCGGAAAGGTTCCGAGTGATTCGGGTATTTTTCGGAGTACCGGAGAGTTACGGGAATTCGCCGGGGAGTATATGGGCCTTATTGGGCTTTAGGGGAAAGAGAGAGGAGAGGCTGGGCGCCCCCCCCCAAGGCCTAGTCCGAATTGGACTAGGGGGAGGGGCTGCGCCCCCTCCTTCCTTCTCTTCTCTCTCCCCTTTCCTTGACTCCTACTCCTACTACTTGGAAGGGGGGGGGGGAATCCTACTCCCGGTGGGAGTAGGACTCCTCCTAGGGCACGCCATAGAGAGGGCCGGCCCTCCCCCTCCTCCACTCCTTTATATACGGGGAGGGGGGCACCCCTTGGAGACATAACAACTAATCTCTTGATCTCTTAGCCGTGTGCGGTGCCCCCTCCACCATAATCCACCTCGATAATATCGTATCGGTGCTTAGGCGAAGCCCTGCATCGGTAGAACATCATCATCATCACCACACCGTCGTGCTGACGGAACTCTCCCTCAAAGCTCGGCTGGTTCGGAGTTCGAGGGATGTCATCGAGCTGAACGTGTGCTGAACTCGGAGGTGCCGTACGTTCGGTACTTGATCGGTCGGATCGTGAAGACGTGCAACTACATCAACCGCATTGTGCTAACGCTTCCGCTTTCGGTCTACGAGGGTACGTGGACAACACTCTCCCCTCTCGTTGCTATGCATCACCATGATCTTGTGTGTGCGTAGGAATTTTTTTGAAATTACTATGTTCCCCAAAAGTGGAATCCGAGCCTGGTTTTATGCGTAGATGTTATATGCACGAGTAGAACACAAGTGAGTTGTGGGTGATACAAGTCCTACTGCTTACCAACATGTCATACTTTGGTTCGGCGGTATTGTTGGATGAAGCGGCCCGGACCGACATTATGCGTACGCTTACGCGAGAATGGTTCTACCGACGTGCTTTGCACACAGGTGGCTGGCGGGTGTCTGTTTCTCCAACTTTAGTTGAACCAAGTGTGGCTACGCGCGGTCCTTGCGAAGGTTAAAACATCACTAACTTGCTGAACTATCATTGTGGTTTTTATGCATAGGTAAGAACGGTTCTTGCTCAGCCCGTAGAAGCCACGTAAAATTTGCAACAACAAAGTAGAGGACGTCTAACTTGTTTTTGCAGGGTATGTTGGGATGTGATATGGTCAAGACATGATGCTATATTTTATTGTATGAGATGATCATGTTTTGTAACCGAGTTATCGGCAAATGGCAGGAGCCATATGGTTGTCGCTTTATTGTATGAAATGCAAGCGCCCTATAATTGCTTTATTTTATCACTAAGCGGTAGCTATAGTCGTAGAAGCAATAGATGGCAAAACGACAATGATGCTATGATGGAGATCAAGGTGTCGCGCCGGTGACGATGGTGATCACGACGGTGCTTCGGAGATGGAGATCACAATCACAAGATGATGATGGCCATATCATATCAGTTATATTGATTGCATGTGATGTTTATCCTTTATGCATCTTATTTTGCTTTGATTGACAATAGCATTATAAGATGATCTCTCACTAAATTATCAAGAAGTGTTCTCCCTGAATATGCACTGTTGCAAAAGTTCTTCGTGCTGAGACACCACGTGATGATCGGGTGTGATAGGCTCTATGTTCAAATACAACGGGTGCAAAACAGTGGCACGCGCGGAATATTCGGGTTAAACTTGACGAGCCTAGCATATACAGATATGGCCTCGGAACACGGAGACCGAAAGGTCGAATGTGAATCATATAGTAGATATGATCAACATAGTGATGTTCACCATTGAAAACTACTCCATCTCATGTGATGATCGGACATGGTTTAGTTGATTTGTTTCACGTGATCACTTGGATGACTAGAGAGATGTCTGTCTAAATGGGAGTTCTTAAGTAATATGATTAATTGAACTTTAATTTATCATGAACTTGGTCCTGGTAGTATTTTGCAAATTATGTTGTAGATCGATAGCTTGCGTTGTTGCTTCCCTATGTTTTTGCTTCCCTATATTTTTATATGTGTTCCTAGAGAAAACTAAGTTGAAAGATGTTAGTAGAAATGATGCGGACTTGGTCCGTGAACTAAGGTTTTCCCTCATTGCTGCACAGAAGAATTATGTCCTTGATGCACCGCTAGGTGACAGACCTATTGCAGGAGCAGATAGTTTTGTGCACCATGCTTTATGGCTTAGAACCGGGACTACAAACGTTTTTGAAACGTCATGGAACATATGAGATGTTCCATGAGATGAAATTGATATTTCATACTCATGCCCGTGTTAAGAGGTATGAGACCTCTGACAAATACTTCCCCTATCAACTAGTGAGCAAGTGATTAGATTGTCTGAGTACTACAATCGCTTGAATCAAGTGGGAGTTAATCTTCCAGATAAAATAGTGATTGACAGAGTTCTCTAGTCACCATCACCAAGTTAGTAGAACTTCATGATGAACTATAGTATGCGAGGGATGACGAAAACTATTCCCGAGCTCTTCGTGATGCTGAAATCGATGATAGTAGAAATCAAGAAAGAACATCAAGTGTTGATGATTGACAAGATCACTAGTTGCAAGAAAAGGGCAAAGGGAAAGAAAGGGAAACTTCAAGTAGAATGGCAAGCAAGTTGTCACTCCCGTGAAGAAGCCCAAAGCTGGACCAAAGCCTGAAACTAAGTGCTTCTACTACAAAAGAAATGGTCACTGGAAGCGGAACTACCTTGAATATTTGGTGGATAAGAAGGATGGCAAAGTGAACAAGGGTATATTTGATATACAGGTTATTGATGTGTGCCTTACTAGTGTTTATAGTAGCCTCTGAGTATTTGATACTTGTTCGGTTGCTAAGATTAGTAACTCAAAACAGGAGTTACAGAATAAACAGAGACTAGTTGAAGGGGAAGTGACGATGAGTGTTGGAAGTAGTTCCAAGACTGATATGATCATCATCACACACTCCCTATACTTTCGGGATTAGTGTTAAACCTAAATAAATGTTATTTAGCGTTTGCATTGAGCATGAATATGATTTGATCATGTTTATTGCAATATGGTTATTCATTTAAAGTCAAAGAATAATTGTTGTTCTGTTTACATGAATAAAACCTTCAAGGGTCATACACCCAATGAAAATAGTTTGTTGGATCTCGATCGTAGTGATACACATATTCATAATATTGATGCAAAAAGATACAAAGTTAATAATGATAGAGCAACTTATTTGTGGCACTGCCGTTTGGGTCATATCGGTGTAAAGTGCATGAAGAAACTCCATAAAGATGGATTTTCAGAATCACTTGGTTATGAATCATTTGATGTTTGCAAACCGTGCCTTTTGGGCAAGATGACTAAAACTCCGTTCTCCGGAACAATGGAACAAGCTACTGACTCGTTTTGAAATAAAACATACCGATGTATGCGGTCCAATGAGTGTTGATACTCGTGGTAGGTATCGTTATTTTCTGACCTTCACAGATGATTTGAGCAGATATGAGTATATCTACTTAATGAACCACAAGTCTGAAACATTTTAAAGGTTCAAAGAATTTCAGAGTGAAGTGGAGAATCATTGTAACAAGAAAATAAAGTTTCTAGGATCTGATCGTGGAGGAGAATATTTGAGTTACGAGTTTGGCCTTCATATAAAACAATGTGGAATAGTTTCACAGTTCATGCCACCTGGAACACCACAGTGTTATGGTGTGTCTGAACGTCGTAACCGCACTTTATTGGATATTGTGCGATCTATGATGTTTCTTATCGGTTTACCACTATCGTTTTGGGGTTATGCATTAGAGACAACTGCATTCACGTTAAATAGAGCACCATCTAAATCCGTTGAGACGACACCGTATGAACTATGGTTTAGCAATAAACCTAAGCTATCATTTCTTAAAGTTTGGAGTTGCGATGCTTATATGAAAAAGTTTTAACCTGATAAGCTCGAACCCAAATCGGATAAATTTGTCTTCATAGGATACCCAAAGAAAATGTTGGGTACACCTTCTATCACAGATCCGAAGGCAAGATATTCATTGCTAAGATGGATCCTTTTTAGAGAAGGAGTTTCTCTTGAAAGAAGTGAGTGGGAGGAAGAACTTGATGAGGTAATTGTACCTTCTCCCGAATTGGAAAGTAGTTCATCACAGAAATAAGTTCCAGTGATTGCTACACCAATTAGTGAGGAAGCTAATGATAATGATCATGAAACTTCAAATCAAGTTACTACAGAACCTCGTGGGTCTTCCAGAGTACGGTACGCACCAGTGTGGTACGGTAATCCTATTCTGGAAGTCATGTTACTAGACCATGATAAACCTACGAACTATAAGGAAGCGATGATGAGCCCAGATTCCGCAAAATGGCTTGAGGCCATGAAAGAGATGGGATCCATGTATGAGAACAAAGTATGGACTTTAATTGACTTGCCCGATGATTGGTGAGTCATTAATAATAAATGGATCTTCAAGAGGAAGACAGACGCTGATAGTAGTGTTACTATCTACAAAGCTCGACTTGTCAAAAAAAAGTTTTTCGAGAAGTTCAAGGTGTTGAATACGATGAGATTTTCTCACTCGTATCGATTCTGAAGTCTGTCCGAATCATGTTAGCAATTGCCACATTTGATGAAATCTGGCAAATGGATGTAAAAACTGCATTCCTTAATGGTTTTCTTAGAGAAGAGTTGTATATGATGCAACCAGAAGGTTTTGTCAATCCTAAAGGTGCTAACAAAATGTGCAAGCTCCAGCGATCCATCTATGGACTGGTGCAAGCAGCTCGGAGTTGGAATATACGCTTTGATAAGTTGATCAAAGCATATAGTTTTATAAGGACTTGCCGTGAAGCCTGTATTTACAATAAAGTGAGTGGGAGCACTACAACTTTCTGATAAGTATATGTAAGTGACATATTGTTGATAAAAAATGATGTAGAATTTTTCTGGAAAGCATAAAGAAGTGTTTGAAAGGAGTTCTTTAAAAGAAAGACCTCAGTAAAGCTACTTAAATATTGAGTATCAAGATCTATTGAGATAGATCAAGACGCTTGATAAGATTTTCAATGAGTAAATACCTTGACAAGATTTTGAAGTAGTTCAAAATGGAACAGTCAAAGAAAGAGTTCTTGCCTGTGTTGCAAAGGTATGAAATTGAGTAAGACTCAAATCCCGACCACGGCAGAAAATAGAAAGAGAATGAAAGTCATTCCCTATGCCTCAGTCATATGTTCTATAAAAGTATGCCATGCTATGGACCAGACCTATTGTATACTATGCCCTGATTTGGCAAGGGAGTACAATGGTGATCTAGGAGTAGATCACTGGACATTGGTCAAAATTATCCTTAGTGGAATAAGGATATGTTTCTCGATTATGGAGGTGACAAGAGGTTTGTCGTAAAGAGTTACGTCGATGCAAGATTTGACACTGATCTAGATGACTCTAAGTCTCAATCTGGATACCTATTGAAAGTGGGAGCAATTAGCTAGAGTAGCTCCGTACAGAGCATTGTAGACATAGAATATTTGCAAAATACAGACGGCTCTGAATGTGACAGACCCATTGACTAAAATTCTCTCACAAGAAAAACATGATCATACCTTAGTACTCTTTGGGTGTTAATCACATATCGATGTGAACTAGATTATTGACTCTATTAAACCCTTTGGGCGCTGGTCACATGACGATGTGAACTATGTGTGTTAATCACATGCATATGTGAATATTAGTGTTAAATCACATGGTGATGTGAACTAGATTATTGACTCTAGTGCAAGTGGGAGACTGAAGGAAATATGCCCTAGAGGCAATAATAAAGTTATTATTTATTTCCTTATTTCATGATAAATGTTTATTATTCATGCTAGAATTGTATTAACCGAAAACATAATACATGTGTGAATACATAAGACAAACATAGTGTCACTATGCCTCTACTTGACTAGCTCATTAATCAAACATGGTTAAGTTTCCTAACCGTAGACATGGGTTGTTATTTGATTAACGGGGTCACATCATTAAGAGAATGATGTGATTGACTTGACCCATTCCGTTAGCTTAGCACTTGATCGTTTAGTATGTTGCTATTGCTTTCATCATGACTTATACATGTTCCTATAACTATGAGATTATGCAACTCCCGTTTACCGGAGGAACGCTTTGTGTGCTACCAAACGTCACAACGTAACTGGTTGATTATAAAGGAGCTCTACAGGTGTCTCCGAAGGTACATGTTGGGTTGGCATATTTCGAGATTATGATTTTTCACTCCAATTGTCGGAGAGGTATCCCTGGGCCCTCTCGGTAATGCACATCACTATAAGCTTTGCAAGCAATGTAGCTAATGAGTTAGTTACAGAATGATGCATTACGTAACAAGTAAAGAGACTTGCTGGTAACGAGATTGAACTAGGTATTGAAATACCGATGATCGAATCTCGGGCAAGTAACATACCGATGACAAAGGGAACAACGTATGTTGTTATGTGGTTTGGCCGGTAAAGATCTTCATAGAATAGGTAGGAGACAATATGACAGGTTCCGCTATTGGTTATTGACCGAAAACGAGTTTCGGTCATGTCTACATAGTTCTCGAACCCATAGGGTCCGCACGCTTAAGGTTTCATTGATAGTTTTATTATGAGTTTATGTGTTTTGATGTACCGAAGGAGTTCGGAGTCTCGGAAGAGATCGGGGACATGACGAGGAGTCTCGAAATGGTCGAGACGTAAAGATCGATATATTGGACGACTATATTCAGACATCGGAAAGGTTCCGAGTGATTCGGGTATTTTTCGGAGTACTGGAGAGTTACGGGAATTCCCCGGGGAGTATATGGGCCTTATTGGGATTTAGGGGAAAGAGAGAGGAGAGGCTGGGCGCCCCCCAAGGCCTAGTCCGAATTGGACTATGGGGAGGGGCTGCACCCCCTCCTTCCTTCTCTTCTCTCTCCCCTTTCCTTGACTCCTACTCCTAC
>NC_057810.1:122275139-122285604 GCF_018294505.1 Triticum aestivum | reverse complement strand
CCTAGGGCGCGCCATAGAGAGGGCCGGCCCTCCCCCTCCTCCACTCCTTTATATATGGGGAGGGGGGCACCCCTTGGAGACATAACAATTGATCTCTTGATCTCTTAGCTGTGTGTGGTGCCCCCCTCCACCATAATCCACCTCGATAATATCGTAGCGGTGCTTAGGAGAAGCCCTGCGTCGGTAGAACATCATCATCGTCACCACACCGTCGTGATGACGGAACTCTCCCTCAAAGCTCGGCTGGATTGGAGTTCGGGGGACGTCATCGAGCTGAACATGTGCTGAACTCGGAGGTGCCGTACGTTCGGTACTTGATCGGTTGGATCGTGAAGACGTATGACTACATCAACCGCATTGTGCTAACGCTTCCGCTTTCGGTCTACGAGGATACGTGGACAACACTCTCCCCTCTCGTTGCTATGCATCACCACGATCTTGTGTGTGCGTAGGATTTTTTTTGAAATTACTACATTCCCCAACACGTCCAACAACACTTCCCTATTTCAGGGTCCAATGTTCCACCAACCCCGAAGAACCAAGTCCTACAACGGTCTGGCCAGTGCAATGTCTCTGGTTCGACCCCTTTAGCAATCAGGTCCTGCTCAGCCTTGCCCCACAACGACCGGGCTTTGAGGTAGCCACCTGACCCCATGCAATGGTAATGCTCCTTCTTTGCAGCATTTATCTTGTTAGTTGCTGACATCTTTTTACTCCTCTCCGATGTCTTGTTGGGCACAAATGCGGGCCAGTGATCTCTTATCTTCTCAAATCGGCCAGTGAATTCTGTAGTCTTGTCTTGATTGACATACGTTGTTTTCAACTCATTCTTCCACCTCCTGAATAGATCTGCCATCTTCTTGAGAGCATAGGACTTGATCAATGGCTCTATAACTGGATTCTCTGGGTCCTCCTCTTCCGGTAGGGTGAAATTTACCTTCAGCGCTTTCCAAAGATCTACTTTTTGTCTATCTTCGACAAAAGAAACTTGAAGAAGCTCTTCCTTCTTAGGCTCATTCCATACCTCGATGCTGATCGGGATCATGTCCCTAACAAGAACCCCGCACTGAGCAGAAAATGCTTCCTTGTTCCGGAGGGGTTTAATCGGTTGGCCATTGCGCGAGATTTCTATGATTGTGAACCTTTCATCCTGGCGCAATTATATGTCTCCGTCGTATCTATAATTTTTGATTGTTCCACGCCAATATTCTTCAACTTTCATATACTTTTGGCAACTTTTTATACTATTTTTGGGATTAACATATTGATCCAGTGCCCAGTGCCAGTTCCTGTTTGTTGCATGTTTTATGTTCCGCAGAAACCCAATATCAAACGAATCCAAACGGGATAAAAACGGACGGAGAATTATTTTGGAATATTTTGGATTTTCCGAAGGAAGAATCAACGCAAAACGGTGTTCGGGGTGGCCACGAGACAGGGGGGCACACCCTCCCCCCCTGGGCGCCCCCTGGACTCTCGTGGGCCACCCGTAGGGCGGTTGACGCTCTTCTTTTTCCGCAAGAAAGCTAATTTTACGAGAAAAATCTGGGCGAAAGATTCACCCCAATCGGAGTTATGGATCTCCAGATATAAAAGAAACGGTAAAGGGGCAGAATCAGAGAACGCAGAAACAGAGAGATAGATCCAATATCGGAGGGGCTCTCCCCCCTCCCACGCCATGGGAGCCAAGGACCAGAGGGGAAACCCTTCTCCCATCTAGGGAGGAGGTCAAGGGAGAAGAAGAAGAAGGGGGCCTCTCTCCCCCTTGCTTCCGGTGGCGCCGGAGCGCTGCTGGGGACCATCATCATCACCGTGATCTTCACCAACACCTCCGTCATCTTCACCAACATCTCCATCACCTTCCCCCTTCTATATTCAGCGGTCCACTCCCCCGCAACCCGCTGTACCCACTACTTGAACATGGTGCTTTATGCTTCATATTATTATCCAATGATGTGTTGCCATCCTATGATGTCTGGGTAGATTTTCGTTGTCCTATCAGTGATTGATGAATTGCTATGATTGGTTTGAGTTGGATGTTTTATTATTGGTGCTGCCTATGGTGCCCTCCATGTGGCCCAAGCGTGAGGGATTCCCGCTGTAGGGTGTTGCAATGCGTTCATGATTCGCTTATAGTGGGTTGCATGAGGGACTGAAACACAAACCCGAGTAAGGGGATTGTTGCGTATGGGATAAAGGGGACTTGATACTTTAATGCTATGGTTGGGTTTTACCTTAATGAATCTTTAGTAGTTGCAGATGCTTGCTAGAGTTCCAATCATAAGTGCATATGATCCAAGTAGAGAAAGTATGCTAGCTTATGCCTCTCCCTCAAATAGAATTGCAATAGTGATTACCGGTCTAGTAACATAGTCAATTGCTTAGGGACAATTACACAACTCCTACCACCACTTTTCCACACTCGCTATATTTACTTTATTGCATCTTTATCTAAACAGCCCCTAGTTTTTGTTTACGTGCTCTTTATTATCTTGCAAACCTATCCAACAACACCTACAAAGTACTTCTAGTTTCATACTTGTTCTAGGTAAAGTGAACGTCAAGCATGCAAAGAGTTGTATCAGTGGCCGATAGGACTTGAGAGAGTATCTGTTCTACCTTTAGCTCCTCGTTGGGTTCGACACTCTTACTTACCGAAAGAGGCAACAACTATCTTGTATACTTGTGTGTCATCAAGACCTTTTTCTGGCGCCGTTGCCAGGGAGTCATAGCATGGGGTGAATATTCTCGTGTGTGCTTGTTTGCTTTATCACTAAGTAATTTTTATTTGCTGTTCTTAGTTGTTTTCTATCTTTAGTTATGGGTAGTAAACGCAAAATACCAAAAAAATTAGTTGTACCTACTGCTCCAATGGTTGAAGAACCACTCAAAATCTATCACACTACTGAAGCTTTTTACTTGGATCATCTTCGATCCCTTTGTGCTCATGCTGAAACCCCAACTAGCTTAGTTGAGGGCAAATCTTTAGATGAGCATGCTTGTTATGTGCGACACCGTATATCTGAAAAAGGGAAACTATTATGGGATCAAATTTAACGTTTGCAATGCTATGCTTGGAATTTATGTGAAATATATGATGTTACTTGTTGTTCTGAAAACCCTAAGAAACACCTTCCCTAACAATGTGAGTTTGATAATGGAATCGTATCTTTGTATGCTAACGGTGTTTATAATTACTATGATATTCAACAAATTGAAGAATTTGTTGCTTTTAAGGGTGCTTATGAAATTGCTTCTTTGATTAAAAAGTATGATGCTACTCTTTACAAATCTGAAAGTTTTGCCATACTTGAATATTGTTATGATAATTATGCTTCTAATGCCCATGTTAAACCATATATTGAGAAATTCTCCGCTGTCCAAGAAGACACTAATATTTTGCAGAAAGCTATGTAAGAAGAAATTGATGAAACTATGAGCTCATTGGATGAAAAAGATAATGAGGAGAGCGAAGAACAAAAGGAGGAAGAGCGGATTGATCACCCGTGCCCACCTTCTAATGAGAGTAACTCTTCAACTCATACATTGTTTAATTCCCCTTCGTGCATACCTAAGGATGATTGCTATGATCCCATTGATTCTCTTGAAATATCCCTTTTTGATGATGCTTGCTATGCTTGTGGCCAAGATGCCAATATGAACTATGCTTATGGAGATGAACTTGCTATAGTTCCTTATGTTAAACATGAAATTGTTGCTATTGCACCCACGCATGATAGTCCTATTATCTTTTTGAATTCTCCCTACTACACTTTATCGAAGAAGTTTGCGCTTATTATGGATTATATTGTTGGGTTGCCTTTTACCATTGCACATGATGATTTTGATGAATGTAATATGCATGTGCTTGCTGATCCTACTTGCAATTATTATGAGATAGGAACTTTATCCCCACCTCTCTATGTTTCCAATACGATAGAATTGCAAGAAACTGTTTATATTATGCATTAGCCTTTACTATGTGTGCATGAATTGTTCTTTTATGACATGCCGATGCATAGGAAGAGAGTTAGACTTTGTTGTTGCATGATATATGTTACTTTGTGCTCACTACTAAATTATAAATCATTGTTAATTAAAATTGGCTTTGATATACCTTGGGATCCGGGTGGATTCATTACTTGAGCACTAAATGACTAGCTTAATGGCTTTAAAGAAAGCGCTGCCAGGGAGACAACCCGAAAGTTTTAGAGAGTCATTTATTTCTATTGAGTTCTTTTATATAGTTTAAAAACAAAAAAAATAAAGAGGGGGACCTAAAAACTTTTCAAAAAGGAAAGTGAAAGTGAGAGAGACAAGCATTGTTGAAGTGGGAGCTAGCCTTGAACTTTGTTCATGCTCACGGAAACTTTGTGAATCTTGATTACAGAAAATTTTCATCAAAAATAATTATCCCCTTGTACAATTCCATTGTATTATAAAAATAATGGGTCAAGGTTTGCCTTTAGGATGTTTACAATGCTTGTTGGTTTGTACGGTGCGGGACAGAAACTTTGGCTGTAGTGTGCGATTTTTAATTTTTAACTGGAACGTCAAACGGTTCTGATTCCTCTTGCACTGTCTTTCTATACAACTTATTTATTTTTCCCTATTTTGGTAGAATTTTTGGGGTACCATAAGTATGGTGGATGTTCATATTTCTATAGACTGTTCTGTTTTTGACAGATTCTGTTTTTGATGCATAGTTTGCTTGTTTTGATGAATCTATCAATTTATATCAGTAGATTAAGCCATGAAAAACCTATATTACAGTAGACACAATGCAAAAACAAAATATGAATTGGTTTTGCAATAGTACTTAGAGTGGTGATTGGCTTTATTATACTAATGGATCTTACTGAGTTTTCTGTTGAAGTTTTGTGTGGATGTAGTGTCTAATCGAGGATATCTCGATATGAGGAAAAGGAAGAGAGGCAAGAGCTCAAGCTTGGGATGCCCGAGGCACCCCAAGTAAATATTCGAGGAGACTCAAGCGTCTAAGCTTGGGGATGCCCCGGAAGGCATCCCCTCTTTCTTCAACAAGTATCGGTATGTTTTCGAATTCGTTTCGTTCAGACATTATGTGCAAGTCTTGGAGCGTCTTTTGCTTTTAGTTTTCATTTTTCTTTTATGCACCATGCTGGTATGAGATAGTCCTTGGTTGATTTATAGAATGCTCATTGCACATCACTTAAATCTTTTGAGTATGGCTTTATATAATGTTTCATGTGCTTCACTTATATCATTTGAAGTTTGGATTGCATGTTTCTATTCACATAGAAAACCACCATTTATAGAATGCACTTTTGCTTCACTTATATTTGTTAGAGCGTGGGAATATCTTTTGTAGAAAGAATTAAACTCTCTTGCTTCAGTTATATCAATTTAGAGAGATGACAGGAATTGGTCAATCACATGGTTAGTCATAAAATCCTACATAAACTTGTAGATCGCTGAATATGATATGTTTGATTCCTTGCAATAGTTTTGCGATATAAAGATGGTGATATTAGAGTTATGCTAGTGGGTGGTTGTGGATTGTAGAGACACTTGTGTTGAGGTTTGCAAGTCCCGTAGCATGCACATATGGTAACCGTTGTGTGACAAATTTGAAGCATGGGGTGTTTCTTTGATTGTCTTCCTTATGAGTGGTAGTCGGGGACGAGCGATGGTCTTTTCCTACCAATCTATCCCCCTAGGGGCATGCGTAGTAGTACTTTTCTTCGAGGGCTAATAAACTTTTGCAATAAGTATATGAGTTCTTTATGAGTAATGTGAGTCCATGGAATATACACACTTTTACCTTTCCATCATTGCTAGCCTCTTCGGTACCGTGCATTGCCCTTTCTCACCTTGAGAGTTGGTGCAAACTTGGCGGTGCATCCAAACCCCGTGACATGATACACTCTATCACACATAAGCCTCCTTATATCTTCCTCAAAACAGCCACCATACCTACCTATCATGGCATTTCCATAGCCATTCCGAGATATATTGCCATGCAACTTCCATCATCATCATATACATGACTTGAGCATTTATTGTCATATCGCTTTGCATGATCGTAAGATAGCTAGCATGATGTTTTCATGGCTTGTCCATTTTTTGATGTCATTGATACGCTAGATCATTGCACACACCGCCGGAAGCATTCATATAGAGTCATATCTTTGTTCTAGTATCGAGTTGTAAGTAAATAAAAGTGTGACGATCATCATTATACAGCATTGCCCCATAAAAAAAGAAAAAAAGAAAAAAAAGGAAAGGCCAAAGAAGCCTAAATAAAAAAGGGATAATTGATTTTATGCCCCTAGTTGGGTCACGCTCGGCAGTTTTACCCCTAGTTTCCGAAAACACTTGTTCCTGCCGAAACACTTTGCTCCTCTTATGCTTTTTCCCTTTGACCGTTTGACCATCACTTTGAAAACTTCATAAAAAATTCATACTAACTCAGAAAAATTCAAATAAGATATCAAAATGTTCAGAAAAGCATCACCTATATGTGCATGTCATTTGCATTGATGAAAAAAGTGTTGGCCAGTCTCCATCTCAGTTTTAGCTCTTATGATCTTAGCATGAACATTAATAAGATCCCAAAAAATTCTAAAAACATTTGGTGGCAAACTTTGACCAATGTTTTGAGTGCTTGCCAAGTTTCATAACGGAATGACATTCCTGGAAGTTGTGGCAAAAAAACAAAAAGCAATGCTCCAAAATTTCATGTTTTTACCAAGACTTCCATGAATGCCATTCCCTTATGAAACTTGGCAAGCACTCAAAACATTGGTCAAAGTTTTCCACCAATTTTTTTAGAATTTTTAGAATTTTCTTAGATTTTATTGTTCATGATAAGATCATATGAGCTAAAACTGGGATGGGGACTGGCCAACACTTTTTTCATGAATGCAAATGACATGCACATATAGGTGATGATTTTCTGAACATTTTGATATCTTATTTGAATTTTTCTGAGTTAGTATGAATTTTTTATGAAGTTTTCAAAGTGATGGTGAAACGGTCAAAGGGCAAAAGCATAAGAGGAGCAAAGTGGTTCGGGCAGGAACAAGTCTTTTCGGAAACTAGGGGTAAACCTGCCGAGTGGGACACAACTAAGGGCACCAAATTAATTATCCCAATAAAAAAGGGGGCCAAAGAAGCCCACCGAAAAAAAGAAAAAATAAAAAAAAGGAAAAAAAGAAAAGGAAAGAGGCAATGTTACTATCCTTTTTCCACACTTGTGCTTCAAAGTAGCACCATGTTCTTCATATAGATTGTCTCCTATGTTGTCACTTTCATATACTAGTGGGAATTTTCATTATAGAACTTGGCTTCTATATTCCAACAATGGACTTCCTCAAATGCCCTAGGTCTTCATGAGCAAGCAAGTTGGACGCACACCCACTTAGTTTCTTTTGCTGAGCTTTCATACACTTATAGCTCTTAGTGCATCCATTGCATGGCAATCCCTACTCCTCGCATTGACATCAATTGATGGGCATCTCCATAGCCCGTTGATTAGCCACGTCAATGTGAGACTTTCTGCTTTTTTGTCTTCTCCACATAACCTCCATCATTATATTCTATTCCACCTATACTGCTAAATCCATGGCTTGCACTCATGTATTGCGTGAGGGTTGAAAAAGCTGAAGCGCGTTAAAAAGTATGAACCAATTGCTCGGCTCGTCATCGGGGCTGTGCATGATGGGAGCATTTTTGTGTGACGAAAATGAAGCATGTCCAAACTATATGATTTTCTAGGGATAAGCTTGCTTTGGCCTTGTTGTTTTGAAAAGACATGATTGCTTTATTGGTACGCTCGAAGTATTATTGTTTTTATGTCAAATGCTAGACTATTGCTTTGAATCACTCGTATCTTAATATTCATGCCATCATTAGACTTATGATCAAGATTATGCTAGGTAGCATTCCACATCAAAAATTATCTTTTTTATCATTTACCTACTCGAGGACGAGCAGGAGTTAAGCTTGGGGATGCTGATACGTCTCCGTCGTATCTATAATGTTTGATTGTTCCATGCCAATATCCTTCAACTTTCATATACTTTTGGCAACTTTTTATACTATTTTAGGGACTAACATATTGATCCAGTGCCCAGTGCCAGTTCCTGTTTGTTGCATGTTTTATGTTTCGCAGAAACCCAATATCAAACGGAATCCAAACAGGATAAAAACGGACGGAGAATTATTTTGGAAGATTTTGGATTTTCCGGAGGAAGAATCAACGCGAAACGGTGTCCGGGGTGGCCACGAGACAAGGGGGCGCGCCCTCTCCCCCTGGGCGCGCCCTGGACTCTCATGGGTCACCCGTAAGGCGGTTGATGCTCTTGTTTTGCTGCAAGAAAGGTAATTTTACGAGAAAAAACTGGGCGAAAGATTCACCCCAATCGGAGTTACGGATCTTCAGATATAAAAGAAACGATGAAGAGGCAGAATCAGAGAACGCAGAAACAAAGAGATAGATCCAATATCGGAGGGGCTCTCGCCCCTCCCACGCCATGGGAGCCGAGGACCAGAGGGGAAACCCTTCTCCCATCTAGGGAGGAGGTCAAGGAAGAGGAGGAATAAGGGGTCCTCTCTCCCCCTTGCTTCCGGTGGCGCCAGAGCGCTGCCGGGGCCCGTCATCATCACCGCGATCTTCACCAACACCGCTGTCATCTTCACCAACATCTCCATCACCTTCCCCCTTCTATATTCAGCGGTCCACTCTCCCGCAACCCGCTGTACCCTCTACTTGAACATGGTGCTTTATGCTTCATATTATTATCCAATGATGTGTTGCCATTCTATGATGTCTGAGTAGATTTTTGTTATCCTATCGGTGATTGATGAATTGCTATGATTGGTTTGAGTTGCATGTTTTATTATTGGTGCTATCCTATGGTGCCCTCCGTGTCGCGCAAGCGTGAGGGATTCCCGCTGTAGGGTGTTGCAATGCGTTCATGATTCGCTTATAGTGGGTTGCGTGAGTGACTGAAACACAAACTCGAGTAAGGGGATTGTTGCGTATGGGATAAAGGGGACTTGATACTTTTATGCTATGGTTGGGTTTTACCTTAATGAATCTTTAGTAGTTGCGGATGCTTGCTAGAGTTTCAATCATAAGTGCATATGATCCAAGTAGAGAAAGTATGTTAGCTTATGCCTCTCCCTCAAATAGAATCGCAATAGTGATTACCTGTCTAAGTAACATAGTCAATTGCTTAGGGACAATTACACAACTCCTACCACCACTTTTCCACACTCGCTATATTTACTTTATTGCATCTTTATCTAAACATCCCCTAGTTTTTGTTTAGGTGCTCTTTATTATCTTGCAAACCTATCCATCAACACCTACAAAGTACTTCTAGTTTCATACTTGTTCTAATTAAAGCGAACGTCAAGTGTGCGTAGAGTCGTATCAGTGGCCGATAGGACTTGAGAGAGTATTTGTTCTACCTTTAGCTCCTCATTGGGTTCGACACTCTTACTTATCGAAAGAGGCTACAACTATCCCATATACTTGCGGGTCATCACGCAACTTTTTATTCGGGCCTCGTTTCTTTACTGAAGTATTGCTTGATCCAGAGGGCTTTATAAGAGAAGAAAGAAGAGTTAATATATGTACATACAAAAACCTCGCCAGACTTTGCAACAGCTGATCCCGACTCTGTTCGGTCACCGGAGCCATCATCACGGATGCCGTAGCCACAATCACGATCATGACCCTCCTCATTTGCTTGATCAACACAGCTCGCTTCCTCTGCTTGCAGACCTTCTTCGATGTCGTTGAGAAACGACGCGACTACATCACCTCCGTCACGGATTATGTCCCCCAATATCTCTTCTTGATCGAAATCTCTTTGATGATCCATAGTTTCTGAAAATATTACAACATGGTAACTAATATACAAACATGAGAGATGGATATATCAAAGTTATCAGGGAGGGGGTATATCGACAACGACGACATATACATAGAAAAAATGTTATCGGGGAGGGGGTATATATATCGACCCCCCTCTTGTCGAAGTTATCGAAGAGGGGTATATCGACCGCCTCTCTCTCATGATTGTACGATGTTTGTATAGTGGCAAAGGATTCAAACAAAACCATGTCTTCATCATTAGGTGAAAGTAACAGGCGCATGATGGTACGAATCTCTCCAAAGTTATTTTGGAACGGACCAGATAGGATAATTCGCTTTTTGGTACAAAGTATAGCAAGAGCCTTCCGAATATCGCTATTTGGAAGGCCTGTGCTAAAATTTGTACCAAATGGCGGATTATCCTATCCGGAACTCCATTCCAGAATAACTTTGGAGAACTTCGTACCATCATGCCCTGGGTACTTCCGGCTAATGATGAAGCCATGGATTTCTTCAATACTTTGACACTAGGCAACCTCTCGACCCCTCGGCGATCCTCGACCCCTCGACGACCCTCGACCCTCGACCCTCGAACCC
>NC_057810.1:122239223-122274799 GCF_018294505.1 Triticum aestivum | reverse complement strand
ACCCCTCGGCGACCCTCGACCCCTCGACGACCCTCGAACCCTCGGCCCGTCGACCACCATCGAACCCTCGACCCTCGAACCCTAGAACCCTCGACCCTCAAACCCTTGACCCTCGACCGGCCTCGACGACCCTCGACCCCTCTGTGACCCTCGCGACCCTCTAGCCTAGTTTCTGACCGTTGACCCCTCAGCGATCCTTGACACCCTTGTTCCCGATAAGAAGAAGAAGAAGAAGAAGAAATAGAGGAGAAGAAGAAGAAAAAATAGAAGAAAAAAAAGAAATAAAAAAAGAGGATAAGAAAAATAGAATTCTATTTTTCTTCTTCTCCTCTATTCCTTCTTCTTCTCCTCTTCTTTTTCCTTCTTCTTCCTCTTCTTATTTTTTCTCTCCTCGTCTTCCTCTCTTCTTCTTCTTCTCTTCTTCTTCGCCTTCTTCCTCTTCTTATTTTCCTTTTTCCTCTCCTTCTTTTTCTTCCTTCTTCCTCTTTTCCATATATATAAAAAGTACATACATGCATACAAAAAATACATCTAAAAACTACATATATCTAAAAAATACATACATACATACATACATATATGAACATCTAAAAATACATACATATAGGAAAAATCATATATAAAAAAACCGCAACGAGGCGGCGGTGGTGGGGGCAGGGGCGGAGCCGTGCTCATAGAGGGAGGCATCGGGGCAGGGGGCGCACGGCGGAGCCGAGGGCGTCGGCGGCTGCTACGTCTTGAGCTTGCGTTGGTTTTCCTTGAAGAGGAAAGGGTGATGCAGCACAGTAGCGTAAGTATTTCCCTCAGTTTTTGAGAACCAAGGTATCAATCCAGTAGGAGGCTCCTCAAAAGTCTCAGACACCTACACAAACAAACAAGAACTCGCAACCAACACAATAAATGGGTTGTCAATCCCTTCATGGCCACTTGGGAAAGTGAGATCTGATAGAGATAATATGATAACATAAATATATTTTTGGTATTTTTATGATATAGATTGGAAAATTAAAGATGCAAATAAAAGTAGATTGAAAGCTTATATGATAAGAGATACACCCCGGGGGTCATAGGTTTCACTAGTGGCTTCTCTCAAGATAGCATAAATATTACGGCGGGTGAACAAATTACTGTCGAGCAATTGATAGAAAAGCGAATAATTATGAGATTATCTAGGCATGATCATGTATATAGGCATCACGTCCGTGACAAGTAGACCGACTCCTTCCTGCATCTACTACTATTACTCCATACATCAACCTCTATCCAGCATGCATCTAGAGTATTAAGTCCATAAAGAACAAAGTAACGCATTAAGAAAGATGACATGATGTAGAAGGATAAACTCATGCAATATGATATAAACCCCATATTTTTATCCTTGATGGCAACAATACAATACGTGCCTTGCTGCCCCTGCTGTCACTGGGAAAAGACACCGCAAGATTCAACCCAAAGCTAAGCACTTCTCCCATTGCAAGAAAGATCAATCTTATAGGCCAAACCAAACTGATAATTCGAGGAGACTTGCAAAGATAACTTAATCACACATAAAAGAATTCAGAGGAGATTCAAATATTTCTCATAGATAAACTTGATCATAAACCCAAAATTCATCGGATCTCGACAAACACACCACAAAAAGAGTTACATCGAATAGATCTCCAAGAAGATCAAGCAGAAATTTGTATTGAGATTCAAAGAGAGAGAAGAAGCCATCTAGCTAATAACTGTGGACCCGAAGGTCTGTGGTAAACTACTCACAACTCATCGGAGAGGCCTTGGAGATGATGTAGAGGCCCTCCGTGATCGATTCCCCCTCGGGCGGAGCGCCGACGAAGGCTCCAATATGGGATCTCGCGGATACAGAAGGTTACGGCGGTGGAAATAGTTTTTCGTGGTCGCATCTGATGTTTTCGGTGTACATGGGTATATATAGGAGGAAGAAGTAGGTCGGTGAACGCTCGAGGGGCCCACGAGGGTGGGGGTGCGCCCAGCCTAGGGGGCGCGCCGGGCACCCTCGTGGCCGCCTCCCTTGTTTCTTGACTTCCACTCCAAGTCCTCTGGATCACGTTCGTTCCAAAAATCATGCTCCCGAAGGTTTCATTCCGTTTGGACTCCGTTTGATATTCCTTTTCTTCGAAACACTGAAATAGCCAAAAAAACAACAATACGGGCCGGGCCTCCGGTTAGTAGGTTAGTCCCAAAAATGATATAAATGTGTCAAGTAAAGCCCATAAACATCCAAAACGGGTAATATAATAGCATGGAACAATAAAAAATTATAGATACATTGGAGACGTATCAACCATCCCCAAGCTTAATTCCTGCTCGTCCTCGAGTAGGTAAATGATAAAAACAGAATTTTTGATGTGAAATGCTACCTAGCATAATTCTCAATATATTTTTATTTATTGTGGCATGAATGTTCAGATCCAAATGATTCAAAATAAAAGTTCATATTGATATAAGAAATAGTAATACTTCAAGCATACTAATCAAAGCAATCATGTCTTCGGAACATAACATGGCCAAAGGAAGTTCATCCCTACAAAATCATATAGTTAGGCTATGCTTCATTTTCGTCACACAAAAATGCTCCCATCTTGTACACCCCAGATGACAAGCCAAGCAATTGTTTCGTACTTAAATAATCTCAAACTTTTTCAACATTCACGCAATACATGAGTGTGAGCCATGGATATAGCACTATGGGTGGAATAGAATATGATGATGTGGATTGTGCGGAGAAGACAAAAAAGGAGAAAGTCTCACATTGACGAGGATAATCAACAGGCTATGGAGATGCCCATCAATTGATGTCAACATGAGGAGTAGGGATTGCCATGCAACGGATGCACTAGAGCTATAAATGTATGAAAGCTCAACAAAAGAAACTAGTGGGTGTGCATCCAACTTGCTTGCTCATGAAGACCTAGGGCATTTTGAGGAAGCCCATTGTAGGAATATACAAGCCAAGTTCTATAATTAAAATTCTCACTAGTATATGAAAGCGACAACATATGAGACTCTCTTTATGAAGAACATGCTGCTACCTTGAAGCACAAGTGTGGAAAAAGATAGTAACATTGCCCTCTTTTTATTTTTATTTTATTTTTATTTGTTTTTCTTCTTTTTTTCTTTTCCTTTTCTTCTTTGGCCTTTTTTTCTTTGGCCTTTCTTTTTTTTCTTTGGCCTTTTTTTTCCTTTGGCCTTTCTTTTTCTTTTCTTTTTGGGGATAATGCTCTAATAATGATGATCATCACACTTCTATTTATTTACAACTCATGAATTACAACCCAAAACTAGAACAAGATATGACTCTATATGGATGCCTCCGACGGTGTACCGGGATGGGCAATGAATCAAGAGTGACATGTATGAAAAATTATGCATGGTGGCTTTGCCACAAATACGATGTCAACTACATGATCATGCAAGGAAATATGACAATGATGATGTGTGTCATGATGATGAACGGAACGGTGGAAAAGTTGCATGGCAATATGTCTCGGAGTGGCTATGGAAATGCCATAATAGGTAGGTATGGTGGCTGTTTTGAGGAAGATATAAGGAGGTTTATGTGTGATAGAGCATATCGTATCACGGGGTTTGGATGCACCGGCGAAGTTTGCACCAACTCTCAAGGTGAGAAAGGGCAATGCACGGTACCGAAGAGGCTAGCAATGATGGAAGGGTGAGAGTGCGTATAATCCATGGACTCAACATTAGTCAAAAGAACTCATATACTTATTGCAAAAATCTACAAGTCATCAAAAACCAATCACTATGTGCATGCTCCTAGGGGTATAGATTGGTAGGAAAAGACCATCGCTCGTCCCCGACCGCCACTCGTAAGGATGCACAATCTAAGAACACCTCATGTTCCAAATTTGTTACACAACTTTCACCATACGTGCATGCTACGGGACTTGCTAACTTCAACACAAGGATTCTTTAAATTCATAACCACCCAGCCTAACTCTAATATCACTACCTCCATATCTCAAAACAATTATCAAGTATCAAATTGATCATAACATCCAATTCACTTCCTATGATAGTTTCTATTAAACCCAACTTGGATGCCCATCATTCTAGGACCAATTTTATAACCATAGCAAATACCACGCTGTTCTAACAGACTCTCAAAATGATATAAGTGAAGCATGAGAGATCAACAATTTCTACAAAATTAAGCCGCCTCCGTGCTCTAAAAGATATAAGTGAAGCACTAGAGCAAAAACTATCTAGCTCAAAAGATATAAGTGAAGCACATAGAGTATTCTAATAAATTCCAATCAAGTGGGTTTCTCCCAAAAGGTGTGTACAGAAAGGATGATTGTGGTAAAGAAAAAGCAAAGACTAATATCATACAAGACACTCCAAGCAAAACACATATCATGTGGCGAATAAAAAATATAGCTCCAAGTAAAGTTACCGATAAACGAAGACGAAAGAGGGGATGCCTACCGGGGGCATCCCCAAGCTTAGGCTTTTGGCTATTCTTGAATATATTGGGGTGCCTTGGGCATCCCAAATCTTAGGCTCTTGCCATCCTTATTCCATAGTCCATCAAATCTTTACCCAAAACATGAAAACTTCACAACACAAAACTCAACAGGAAATATCACAAGCTCCATTAGTGCAACAAAGAAAACCACCACATAAGGTACTGTAATGAACTCATTCTTTATTTAAATTGGTGTTAAACCTACTGTATTCCAAGTTCTATATAGTTCATACTACTTAATACTAGCCATAGATGCATCAAAATAAGCAAATAACACACGAAAGGCAGAATCTGTCAAGAACAGAACAGTCTGTAGTAATCTGTAACTAATGCAAACTTCTGGACCTCTAAAAATCCGACCAAAATAGGAAGTCCTGGAAAATTTGTCTATTGATCTACAGAAAAAACAATCAATGCACAAGCACGTTTCTGTGAATTACTAAAATTATTTTTGTGCACGCGAAGTTTCTGTTTTTCAACAGAATCAAATTAACTATCACCATAGGTTATCCTATAGGTTCTACTTGGCACAAACACTAATTAAAGCATGAAAACACATCTAAACATAGGGTAGATGCAAAATTTATTACTAAAAAGAAGCAAAAACAAAAAAACTAAAATAAAATTGGGTTGCCTCCCAACTAGTGCTATCGTTTAACGCCCCTAGCTAGGCATAAAAGCGAGGATAGATCTAATAGTGCCATAATAATAAGATAGATCACGAAAACTCATCTCATATTCTCTACGTTCAGCAGAAAGTTTTCTTTGAGGCAAGCAAAAGTAATCAAAATGGCTAAATTTAATGGGACAAAAGTCCCCAAGATCGATATCAGGAGGTATGGGTTCCTCCTTTGGCCCTTCATAATGCACAACTAATTCATCATTATAAGCATTCTTTTGGCAGAATTTCATGAGCCTATACTCAAGATAGTATCCTAGCTCACTGTTTTGAAGAGCAAAATCATTATTAAGTTCGGAAATTCTATCAACTAGGACATTGGTAGGAACCTTTTTCCTAAGGTTTTCATTAAAAGCAACATAGTCCAAAGATTGAAAACGCCTAATTTCCTCTTGATCAAAGAGGATCACCTCTATGGGAGTATGGTCGGCGTCCACCCTATAGTGCGCAAAGATTTCTTTGGCCTCCTTTATTATAAATCTAAACTCATGTGCTAAAAAGATAGTAGTGGCGCGCTTAACGGAAGAATGCTCAATATTAGAGAATTCCAGGAAAATTCTTTGTATGCAAGGATGCATATGCATAAAATGTCTTTCAGGCTCAACTACAAGCATAGCAATAGCATCCGCAAGACTACTAGTTCTATGAAGAATAGAAACACCCATAGAAGGTAAAGCACCAACACAAGGAAAGAAGTCTTGAATAACTCATTTTCCAATAATATTACCACTACCGATTTGAAACTTTTTAGTATGCAAGATAGGGGGTTCTTCAGCAGGAGCATCAGAATTTTCCATGTTATCATTATTGTCCATATGGATGATAATCTCCCCAATTTTAGATATAACGGCAAACAAAAGCGAGAAGGACGAAGAGGGCAAATAAAACGGCAAGGGTGAGGTGGGGGAGAGGAAAACGAGAGGCAAATGGCAAATAATGTAAGTGCGAGGGAGATGAGTTTGTGATGGGTACTTGGTATGTCTTGACTTGAGCGAAGACCTCCTCGGCAGCAGCGCCAGAAATCCTTGTTGCTACGTCTTGAGCTTGCATTGGTTTTCCTTCAAGAGGAAAGGGTGATGCAGCACAGTAGTGTAAGTATTTCCCTCAGTTTTTGAGAACCAAGGTATCAATCCAGTAGGAGGCTCCTCAAAAGTCCCACGCACCTACACAAACAAATAAGAACTTGCAACCAACGCAATAAAGGGGTTGTCAATCCCTTCAAGGCCACTTGCAAAAGTGAGATCTGATAGAGATAATATGATAAGATAAATATATTTTTGGTATTTTTTATGATATAGATTGGAAAAGTAAAGATGCAAATAAAAGTAGATTGAAAGCTTATATGATAAGAGATAGACCCGGGGGCCATAGGTTTCACTAGTGGCTTCTCTCAAGATAGCATAAATATTACGGTGGGTGAACAAATTACTGTCGAGCAATTGATAGAAAAGCGAATAATTATGAGATTATCTAGGCATGATCATGTATATAGGTACCACGTCCGTGACAAGTAGACCGACTCCTGCCTGCATCTACTACTATTACTCCACACGTCGATCGCTATCCAGCATGCATATCTAGAGTATTAAGTTCATAAAGAACAGAGTAACGCATTAAGAAAGATGACATGATGTAGAGGGATAAACTCATGCAATATGATATAAACCCCATCTTTTTATCCTCGATGGCAACAATACAATACGTGCCTTGCTGCCCCTGCTATCACTGGGAAAGGACACTGCAAGATTCAACCCAAAGCTAAGCACTTCTCCCATTGCAAGAAAGATCAATCTAGTGGGCCAAACCAAACTGATAATTCAAAGAGACTTGCAAAGATAACTTAATCACACAAAAAAATTCAGAGGAGATTCAAATATTTCTCATAGATAAACTTGATCATAAACCCACAATTCATCGGATCTCGACAAACACACCGCAAAAAGAGTTACATCGAATAGATCTCCAAGAAGATCAAGGAGAACTTTGTATTGAGATTCAAAGAGAGAGAAGAAGCCATCTAGCTAATAACTATGGACCCGAAGGTCTGTGGTAAACTACTCACAACTCATCGGAGAGGCCTTGGAGATGATGTATAGGCCCTCCATGATCGATTCCCCCTCCGGTGGAGCGCCGGCGAAGGCTCCAAGATGGGATCTCGTGGATATAGAAGGTTACAGCGGTGGAAATAGTTTTTCGTGGTTGCATGTGATGTTTTCAGGGTACATGGGTATATATAGGAGGAAGAAGTAGGTCGGTGGACGCTCGAGGGGGCCATGAGGGTGGGGGCGCGCCCAGCCCTAGGGGGCGCGCCGGCCACCCTCGTGGCCGCCTCCCTTGTTTCTTGACTTCCACTCCAAGTCCTCTGGATCACGTTCGTTCCAAAAATCACGCTCCCGAAGGTTTCATTCCGTTTGGACTCCGTTTGATATTCCTTTTCTTTGAAACACTGAATAGGCAAAAAAAATAGCAATACAGGCTGGGCCTCTGGTTAGTATGTTAGTCCCAAAAATGATATAAATATGTAAAGTAAAGCCCATAAACATCCAAAATGGGTAATATAATAGCATGGAACAATAAAAAATTATAGATACGTTGGAGACGTATCAGCGGCGGGGAGGGGTGCGTCGGGGCGGGCTGGGCCGCGTCGGGGCAGAGGTCGGCGACGAGGACGACGCATGGGCGAGGGCGGCGACGGCGGTGGCGGCACGGCCGAGGGCGCGTCGGCGACGAGGACGGCGGGCTCTAGGTCAGCAACAAGGACGGCGTTGAGGCGGCGAGGTCGAGCGGTGGCGCGGGGCGGCGACGGCGTCGGGGGTGACGGCGACGGCGCGGGGTGGCGCGACGACGTTAGGACGGCGAGGACAGGCACGGGCAATGGCGACGGGGCAGAGGGCGGCGTTGGCGGGGGGAGAATGAGGAACTGGAATGAAAATTTCACAAGTCCTGCTTATATACACAGAGCATTGGTACCAGTTCATGGCGCAAAACCGGGACCAATGCACACCTTTAGTCCCGTTTGGTGCCACTAACCGGGACCAAAGGTCTCTTTTCAGCAGCCCAAAGGGCGGGAAGCAGAGGCCTTTGGTACCGGTTGGTGGCACCAACCGGTACCGAAGGGGTGCATTGGTCCTGGTTGGTGCCATGAACCGGGACTAATGCCCCCTTTAGCACCGGTTGGTGGCACCAACCGGGACCAAAGGCCTCATGCTGCTCATGGCGAAAACTTTAGTCCAACCTCACTAGTTGAGAGGGGCGGGCAGTGGTTTATAAGCCCCACTGCCGCACCCCTCTCAAGCTCCTCTCTATTGCAGGCTTACGGGCCTAACTATCACTGCTATGCCTGTTGGGCCTACTGGGCCTTCTGCGGGCCTGAATCCTGGCCCATAGTAGGGTTTCTAGTCGTATTCCGGCCGTAGTGGCCCAGTAGGTGGCATTTTTTTATTTTTCCCAGTTTTTTCCTGTTTTTTGCATTATTTATTTTGTTTTGTTTTTTGCTTTATTTTTTAGTTCCTTTTGCTTTTAGGTAATAAAACATATAAACTCTCTGTTGGTGCCATTTCTGTTCCAATTTGAATAGTTTAAATTTGATTGTTTTGAAATTTGTGTGAATCACTAATTTTTGAATAACTTTACTATAAACATAGATTTTTGAGTGATTCTTTTTCCTGCTATTTATTATTACTATGTTTTATCATTATATTCAAAAATATATTTTGTTATTTTAGTTTCTAACACAAAAATTCTTTATGGTAATTCTTTTTGCTATTAAAGTTTCTAGCAAAAAAATTCTTCATGAAAATTCTTTTTGCTTTTAATGTTTTGAACAAAAAATACTTTGATAATTTTGGTTGCATAAATTTTATATAATTTTAGTTTCAATAATACTAGAGGTTTATAAAAGTTTTTGAGTTGATTCCTTTTGCTATTGGAGTTTTATAAAAGCTTTTTAGTTGATTCTTTTTGCTATTGAAGGATATTATAGTTTTGTTTTAGTTGATCATAACAGAATCTTTTAATTGATTATTTTTAGTTCATTCTTTTTTCTTTTAGTTCATTCTTTTTGCTATTAGTTCATTATTTGAGCTAAATGACCACTACTAGGGAAAACCCAATACAGAGAAATTTAGCAGTAGCGTGGGTCAAAAAAGCACGCTGGTGCAAATTAGCAGTAGCGCACCTGAGGAAACCGCGCTGCAGATAAAGATCTAGCAGTAGCGCGTCTTGCTGTGCACACGTTACTACTAAAATTCCCACGGCTTAGCCGATAGGCTACACATAGTAGTAGCGATCTATGACGAACCACGCTACCGCTACTTTGTTTGTAGTAGCGCGTTTTAATATAAACTCACTGCTGCTAAAGGTTATAAAATTAAATGGAAAGAAAATTGAAAGGTAATTGAAAATGAAAGAAATAGAATAAGGTGAAAGGAAACAAATAAAATGTGAAGAAAACTAAATGAAAAAGGAGAAAAAAGAGAAAGGAGTAGCAGTAGCGTGTATCATAGAACGCGTTGTAGCTAAGATAGCAGCAACGCTTTTCCTGGAACGCGCTACTGCTACTTCTGACTTAACCACGGGGTTCGTCCTTCCCCACGCGACCACTTCCCCCAAATCCAACTCTCTCCACTCTCGCCGCCGCCGTCGCTCGTCGGCCGACGCCGTCGCCCGTCGGCCGCCGCGCGCTCTCAGCACCCTCTACGCCACCCCGACCCCAGATTCAACGCCGCCCCTGCCCCCGACCTCAACGCCGCCCTGGACGCTGCCCCGACCCCGACCTCGACGCCGGCCACCATCCGCCGTGCGCCCGAGCCCTGACCCCGACCTCGATGCCACCCTGCCCCTCCCTCGTCGCAGGCACCCGAGGTGAGCACGCCCGCTTCTCCCTCTCCCCTACCTCTGCCTAGGGTTTTTTTATATTTTAGTTGCATCAAATTAGTTAGGGTTCATGTAAGAGCGTAAACAAATTGGATGCGGATGCGGCTCAAATGAGTTAGGGTTCATGTAAGGGTGAAAACGAATCAAATTTCTAAGATGAATCATAAAACGAGTAAAATTTGACCACTTATTTCACTTTATAGTTGGATAATTGAAATATCCGCTACCACTTTCCACCCCTATAGGTTCATCAAATTAGATGGTAATTAGGGCAGTAGTTCCTAGGTACTAATTAGTTAGTAAGAACTAGGTACTAATTAGGTACTAGAATATTTTTATTTATAGTAAGTTTATTTTTAGTAAGAACTAGTTGAATTAATAGAACTAGTTAGTAAGAAGTTGTTTCTATTTTTTAGTTAAAGCAATTTTTCCCGCCTCGACGTGGACGATGCCTATCCTGCATCCTCGTTGTCGAGTCGGTGGAGCATGACACCTGCTTGACCAGATCGGCCATATCCTGGACTGGGCTCCGCCGGGGTGGTACTGGGAGGCGCTACATACCGGGGGCGCAGGTTGGTGAGGAGCCCGCCTATCGTTGACCCGAACCTTCTTTGGTGGCGGTCGCATGGGCCAATGACGATCCAGAGGCTCGAGGACTCCGCGAAGGTGGTGCGTCACCGTGTCAGTGAGGAGGATGCGCACGTCCGTCGCTACTTGTTTGCATTGGAGCACATGCCGTTCTCCAATACCTGGCAGGTTCTCCGGAGATCTCACTGGAGCTATGATCCCGTGATGGTTCCTTCTCTATGGGTGTCCACCGCCCGCGCTGATACCCGTCGTGTGCTAGGGTTTTAGTTGTATTAGTGATGTTATATGTATGACACTATTCGTGATGTATTAGTGATAATATTCGACGATGTACGGACACATGAGATGATTTACTTTTGCTTATTGAATGCATGCTAATTTGAGTCCTATAAGATATTTTGAAATGTATTTCTTGTGTTGCTCAATATCTAGGTGGCCGGTCATGTTTGCAGGTTACACCTCCGAGTGGCCTATGTTTTGCCGGAGTGTTGATTCATTTCCGTTCCGGCAAATTTCAGGCGCTCGATATGTCCTATTTTAGCAAAGGTCATGCCGGATTTTTCCTTGAATTTTGGCATGACTTGTGCCAGAATATGTAGGAAATATCGAGTACCCCGGATTTGTGTGTTGAGTATCTTGGTAGTTGTCTTCGATCGATTTTCAGTTAATGTTTTAACTATGAACATAGGAAATGTCTGACGACGAAAAGGATTTCGGTATTTGCAAATACTGCAAAGACGAGCGCGGCCTGTGCGACGGAATCTTCCTAGATGATGATAGGCGCTTCAGCATCAAGCTGGACGAGAACTTCGAAGTGGATACAGTAAGTCACAATGACAAGTATTTTTTCGTAATTAAGCGTGACATCTGCTTCATTTTCTTCAACTTATATTTTTTTTCCTATTCTACTAGCGTATCCCCTGCCATGCAAGAGTTTTTGTAATGGATAAGATAGGTTTCAGTCATAGTATGGAGGAAAAGAAAGTTTACTTGAAGACCGAGCATGGTTATATTTTCCATGCAAAATTGTACAATTCAGACGACTACACCTATTTTGGATGCAAAACATGGCGAGCACTATGCAAGACTTATGCATTTGAGCCTGATATGGTTATCACCTTTGATGTTCGTCCGGAAGATGATATTGAAGGTAATACCGACATCTGGGTCGATGTGCAGACGCGTCCAGTTATACCATTATGTAAGTTTCTCAACCATATTTATGTCTTTGATATTGTTTATTCAAAAAAAGTTGACAACTAATTTGTATTGTCAGCTTATTTCATTGCAAGCAAACATGTCCAATGCTTGGTAGACAGGACCGTATACTGTCCTGGCTTGAGGATCTTGATACTGTCAAGACAAATTTTCTTCCTGCATTTAGAAATGTTAGTACTGAAAATGTGCGACCAATAGTGTTCGTAATGAACTACGGTCACATCTATTTAGGAAGGATGGTAAGATTTTTACTATTTGTCATCAGTGCATCTTTTCCATACATTATTTTTGAAACTAAACTTCATTGCTAAGTATGTTACCATACAATGTTCTTCAACAGGGACTCCCGATGAATGTTGTGCCTCATGGGATCAAGACTAAAGGTACCATGAGTATTATCAGCTTACGGCCAAGATATCCTACAGATTACTTTAGTGCATTCAAGATTAGCAACGGATGCTTAATAGTGCAAGACTGGACCAAATATGTGATGGGGGAGCGCAGAGAAGTACTAGGGGGCAGCAAACAGATGTGCTACCCACGATTAGGAGACAGGTTCATCTGCATGCTCCAGCTTGATCAAGGAGGAGAGCTATACATGTTTTATGTTATTTTACCTAAGAGAGAGCAGCAGGAGTTATTAGCTAGCTAGAAATGAGTTTGAGGATGATGATGTGCTGCACTATATTACTATGATGATAAAATAGCTAGTGTTGGTGGTAATGACTATGATGATTATTATTAGCTAGTGTTAGTGGTGATTAAATAAATTCTGTTGGTGGTAATGACTATGATGATGATTAAATAGCTTGTGCTGGCGGATTAGATTCAAGTGGAGGGAACATGTGGTGCACATCGAAAGTACTACTAGTCCAAACTAGATCAAGTTTGGATTAGTAGTATACTTTTGACATGCACCACATATTGCGTCCACTTGAACCTAATCCACCTTCATTTGACACACTGTTATTGACATAATGATGTAAACCTCATTCATAACTGGTATTGTACCAATATTTGTATGGGCGGGCATGCGTTACTGCTAAGCAATAGCTGTAGCGCCTTATTAGTAGCGCGCCTACCCGCGCTACTAGTGAGCACAAAACCAGCGCTACTGCTAGGGTTTTCCCTAGTAGTGGACCCTTAATTTGAAAAGAAGTACAAATGAACTCTAAAAAGGTTGAAAATTGGCATGATATCATCATTTCACCCATATAGCATGTGCTAAAAAGTTGAGAGGGTTACGACAAAAACAGGATACAAAACAGACAATCTCTTTGGAAGTATCAGGGTTTCAGACGAAAACTCATCTGTTACAAAGGGATTTGATTTGTTCAAATGTAACTGCAGTGATATTCTACATCAAAGGCATCATCATAATAGTTGTTGATAGAAAGTCTTCACTTTTTCTTCGCTTGTGTTCTTTGCTTATTGTGCCGTAACCATGGATAATCTTCATCGTTTAACAGGATGCTTGGGTCAGCCTTGACTTTAAAGGGAGGAATTTCATGAAACTTACGTCTGTCTTGCCCTCCAATCCCAAGATGTCTCTTTTTCCTGAAAGAACTATGTGGCACTTTGGCTCATCGTATGATGTATCCGCTTCCTTATATTTTCTATTTCTCGATTTGGTAGACATGTCCTTCACATAGAAAACTTGTGCCACATCATTGGCTAGGACGAATGGCTCTGTGTACCCCAGATTGTTCAGATCCACTGATGTCATTCCATACTGTGGCTCTACCTATACCCTGCCTCCTGACAGATTGACCCATTTGCACTTAAACAAAGGGACCTTAATATCATTTCCATAGTCAAGTTCCCATATGTCCACTATGTAACCATAATATGTGTCCTTTCCCCTATTGGTTGCTGCATCAAAGCAGAAACCACTGTTTTGGTTGGTGCTCTTTTGATCTTGGGCGATTGTGTAAAATGTATTCCCATTTATCTCGTACCCTTTGTAGGTCATTACAGTCGAAGATGGTTCCCTCGCCAATGAGTACAGGTCATCGGAAACAGTGTTGTCACACCTGAGACGTGTTTGGAACCAACTGCCGACACTCCTGATGTGTTCACATGTAATCCAGTCCTCACACTGGTCCGGGTGTTTGGAGCACAGAATGTTATTGTATTCATCAACATACGGGGTCACCAAGGTAGAATTCTGTCGAACCAGGTAGTGTGCTTGAGACCAAGAATGCCCGTCCCTACATACTATTGAGTCCCCTCCTAGCGTGCCTTTTCCACCCTGTCTCCCCTCATACCGCGATTGAGGGAGACCTATCTTCTTAAGGTCAGGAATGAAGTCAACACAAAACCCAATGACATCCTCTGTTTGATGGCCCATGGAGATGCTTCCTTTTGGCCTAGCGCGGTTATAGACATATTTCTTTAGGACTCCCATGAGCCTCTCAAAGGGGAACATATTGTGTAGAAATACAGGGCCCAGAATGACAATCTCGTCGACTAGATGAACTAGGACGTGCGTCATGATATTGAAGAAAGATGGTGGGAACACCAACTCGAAACTGACAAGACATTGCATCAGATCACTCCTTAACCTTGGTAGGATTTCTGGATCGATCACCTTCTGAGAGATTGCATTGAAGAATAAACATAGCTTCACAATGGCTAATCAAACATTTTCCGGTAGAAGTCCCCCATCATGGTGGGCGCACGGCAAATGCTAAAGGATGGCTAATGAGAGGAGGAGGCTCAAGGGCATTGGTAGACTCCAGAGGCGAGGTTGGCATGAGCGGGGGCGAGACGCCGGACATACCCAGCTTTGGGGCTCTCTGGAGAGATAATACCCCTAGTCCTGCCGAGTATAGTTGGATGTTGGATAGTACAATGCTGCTCCTAGAGCTGTATGGGGGAGGAAGGAAGCTGGCCAAGGCTCTGGCTGCTCCTTCTCTCTAGTGTTGCTTTTGGTGGCTAGTTCTATGCTTACTTCTGTGTGTGTCTTGCTTGTCTGCCTTTTCTTACATGCCTCTGTGATCACGAGCTCCTGGGGGGTTTTATAGACCAACCCCCCAGGGGTACAATGGTAATGTTACAAGTCAGTGGGTCCGTATTGTCGGTGTCCGGGAACCCGGGATGGGTCCCGCTATGGGCTTGTGGTTCGCCGGGTTCCCCTAGGTGTGGGCCCTGTGTGCCTAGGGGACTGTGTGTCGTCTTGTCGATCGTCAGAGCGTGGCTGAGTCGAGTCATGTACAGTGCTCTCTGTCAGGTTGCCGCTTGCTGCCGTCAGCGGTGAG
Source organism: Triticum aestivum (assembly GCF_018294505.1). Lineage (NCBI taxonomy): Eukaryota > Viridiplantae > Streptophyta > Magnoliopsida > Poales > Poaceae > Triticum > Triticum aestivum. The sequence continues at coordinate 122,259,669 of NC_057810.1, read as the reverse complement.
GGCGGGGGCACTGTAGCCACGCCGGCCCTGGTCAGCGGGTAGGTGACGGGGACTGTTGCCACGCTCTGGCTGATCAGAGGCATGGGTGGGGTACTGTTGCCTCTGTCATCGTTAATCTACGACTCGTCCCATCATACGGCCTGGATGGGACGGGTGCTGACCCGTGGCTGGATTGTGGAGCACGCCACGGGTGAAGATGGCTTGACGATGAAGTTTCGGTTGTGTCGGGTTCGGTTGTCTTGCGCTAGTTGTTGAGGCCGAGTCGACGCGTCTTGCCGGGTCGAGGAGCCTGGCCGGGTTGTGGGGCTTGGCCGGGTCGAGAGACCCGGCCAAGCGTGTGCCGATTTGAGGGGCGAGGCCAGCCCCGTAATTTTTGAAGAGGATCCGGGTTCCGTTGCCCGCCCGGGGTTCATCCCCCCGACAGTAGTCCCCGAAGCTGTGAAGGTCCGCCGTCTTCGGATGAATGGGCCTTCGTAGTTTCCCCCTTAAGCAAGGCGGATTCTCTGAGCGCCGGGTCTGGCGACACCCACTATGTGCCAGTTTTCTCGGAAACCGGATTGCGGCATCCTGACCGTGGCGGGAACCGAGGAGTCCGTCGAATCTTGGGGCAATCCCTCGGGCTTCACGCGGGCGCCACGTGGTGCCCGGAGCTCGGAGGGGCCGGACAGGCCACACACGTGACGGGACTGGGCGACGGGCTAGGGCCCGCCGTCGCGCGCCCTTGTCCCACGCGCGCAGATTTATGGCTGCGTCCGGGGGCCGGTTGCTCTTCCCCGGGCAGTTACTGTGCGTGTACGTGCACACTTATTGCGGGGTAGTGGAACGGGCGTGTGCAGACGATCCCACTTCCACACTTCCCCATGTTCAAACCGAGGGTTATAAATTGAGGGGGCAAGGGGGCGGCGGACATCATTCTCGCTCGCGCCCTCCCGTCCCCCTGCTCTTGCTCTGCTCTATGCAACCGACGCGCAGCTGCACCCGCTGCTCCGAGCAGAACTCCTTTCTCGTCCATCTCCTTTCTTCTTCCTCTAAACATGGCTCTGTCGTCGGGCTCCTGGATGGGTTCGAATGTCACCACCAAGGACATCACCCAACTGCGGGCGATGCGGCGCCTGCCGTGGGAGACGGACATCGGCGTCCGTCTGGCGCACGGCGAGCAGAGGCCTCGGCACTAGGGGCAGGAGCGCATGGTCTTCCTCATGCACTTCGAGCGCAGGTTTGGGCTGCCGGCGAGCACCTTATTCCGCGCGTTCCTAGAGTTCTTCGGGCTCCAGCCGCATCATCTTGGCGTCGGCACCATCGTCCAGCTGTCCGGCTTCATCACCCTCTGCGAGGGGTACCTGTGGGTCGAGCCCACGATCGACCTCTGGGCGTGCTTCTTCTCCTTGAACCAGCAGGGCCCGTCGGCCGGGGAGTTCACTGGCTGCGGTGCCGCTGTCATCTCGAAGCGGTCGGGGCCGGATTTCCCCAAGATCCCATTAGAGGATTCTGCCAAGAAGTGGCAGAACTCCTTGTTCTATTTCCGCAACCTTGGTGCGGATCGCATCAACCTTCCGGCCTTCGCCATCGCACTGCCGTGGGCGAAGACGAATTGGGGCTACTCGCCCAGGCGCCCGTCGCAGGACATCGTCAATCTCTGCGATCGGGTGACGCTGATGAGGACGCAGGAGGGGCTCACCGGCACCGATCTCCTTGCCATGTTCATCATGTGCCGGGTCCTTCCACTTCAGGGGCGCTCCTACCTCATCGGCGAAATGGTCGGCCTTCAAGACCCCAACTGCATGGGGTCGACGCGGCTGTCTGCGGAGTAGATCGTGCACGGCGTGAATGACATCTCCAAGGCCAACCTTGGAGAGGACTGGCGGTTCGGCAAGGTGCCGTACAGCGAGTTGAACCCGGCACCGCAGGTGAGTGTTTGGTTGTCTTACTTTGCTGTTGCACACCTTCTCATCCGTCCTGACGCGACGTGGGAGGTACTTCTAAATGCAATTCGGCATCCTTACGCCCGAGCTCCATCGCAGGTGGCGCCGGTGGCGCCAGAGGAGCTCGCGGCCCATGGCGGGGAGGAGGAGGCCTTGTCTGACCCCAGCATTGGGCGTCGCGTGGGTAAGTCTCGTATTTTTCTTCATGTGTTTTGAATTGTTGACCGCGACACAGAACGGTCGGTGCTGACGCCAGTTGTTGGTGTAGTGGCATTGGGCGGGGGAGGCGGCGACGCGGGCGGAGCTGGGTCCTTGTATGGGGTGGCACTGAGCCGCCCGCATGGGAAACATAGCGTCGCACCACGACCCCAGGCCTCGAAGCGCACGACAGACCCAGCCGGGGTCGGCAGGCCGGCCAAGAGGAAACGCGGCGGCGGGCACAGGAGGCCAACTCCGGTCCCGGTCATGATGGGGTAAGCCTCATCTCTCGTTTGCGTCCGGATTTTTGAGCTAGTCTTGTTTCTTTTTGCTCATTGTATCTTCTTCTTCAGGTCGCCAATCGCGCGGCGAGGGTGGCGGGGGAAGCCGCGACCACCGAAGGGACCGCGTTCCGCAGGAGCCAATCCGACCTCGCCGACCAGGCCGAGGTGGAGGGACGGGCCGACTCAGACCTCAGCCAGGACCCGAACGACGCTGAAGCCTTAGCCTGGAGGGACAGGAACCGGGCCGAGGCGGAACTAGAGGCGGCGTCGATCTGTGCTTGGACCGACGCGGCGACGACATGGGCGCGAGCCGACACAAAGCTGGCCTGGCGCGATATGTGGGAGGGCACGGTGGTGGCGGAGACGGTCTTTGAGCCGTCGTCGGTGAGGGAGCGTGGCCGTGGAGGCCGGGATGAGGTGGTGATCCTCGACCGGGAGGTCGTGGAGGTGGGGAATGACACCCTGGCGCGGGCCGACGTGGTCGAGCGAGCGGAGGCTGATGGTGGTGGAGGCGATGGCGTCTTGGAAGAAGCGCTGCGGGAGGCGGTGCCGGAGGCGCCGCCAGTTTTGGAGGAGGCACCGCGGGGGGGCGGTGCCGGAGGCCACCCCGGCAGCTGGGCCGTAGGTGGCGCAGCAGGCCGCCCGGCGTCCGGATCAGAGGCGGAGACGCAGGGCGTCCCGGTGTCTGGGTCGTCATCGGCCCCGGGAGGGCCGTCGGAGGAGGTGTCGGCCGTGTCGCGAGCGGCCAGTGGGGAACACGCCATGGTGCCCCGGCAGGAAGGGCGCCGAGCTGTCGCGCTGCAGCTGGCGCGGAGAGGGGCGCCATTGTCTTCGGGCCTCAAACCCAGGAGGAGGCAGCGTTGGACGCCATTAGTCGCCGCCTGTGAGGCCGGACAGAGCGGCTTGAGGCCTTCGCCCAGGCCGAGGTCGAGCGAATGCGCGACCTAGAGTGCGCCGTTCTTGTAAGCCCTCTTTTTCTTGCAATTTCTTCTTTGTGGGGGCGCGTCAGCGCACCCACTGGGTGTAGCCCCCAAGGTTCGGGGCAACTACGTAGTAGTTGGGTCGAATCTTTAGAGCGTTGGCCTTGTTCTGACTTCTGCTTTCTTTAGCATCTCGACGCCTTCCGGGTCGCCGCCTACCACCATCTCCTGGGCAAGCATCGGGAGCTCATGGAGCAGCTCGCTGCCAAGGAGGAGGAGCTCCACGTCGCTGCAGGTATTCTCGTGCTTTTTTCTAGTGGGGGTGAGGGAGTCCCGGATTAGGGGGAGTCCGGACGGCCGGACTATAACCTATTGGCCGGACTCCTGGACTATTAAGATACAAGATTGAAGACTTCGTCCCGTGTCCGGATGGGACTTTCCTTGGCATGGAAGGCAAGTTTGGCGATACGATATGAAGATCTCCTCCCATTGTAACCGACTCTGTGTAACCCTAGCCCTCTCCGGTGTCTATATAAACCGGAGGGTTTTAGTCCGTAGGACGAACAACAATCATACCATAGGCTAGCTTCTAGGGTTTAGCCTCTCTGATCTCATGGTAGATCTACTCTTGTACTACCCATATCATCAATATTAATCAAGCAGGAGTAGGGTTTTACCTCCATCGAGAGGGCCCGAACCTGGGTAAAAACATCGTGTCCCTTGTCTCCTGTTACCATCCGCCTAGACGCACAGTTCGGGACCCCCTACCCGAGATCCGCCGGTTTTGACACTGACATTGGTGCTTTCATTGAGAGTTCCTCTGTGTCGTCCTCTTTAGGCCCGATGGCTCCTCCGATCATCAACAACGACGCGGTCCAGGGTGAGACTTTTCTACCCGGTCAGATCTTCGTATTCGGCGGCTTTGCATTGCGGGCCAATTCGCTTGGCCATCTGGAGCAGATCGAAAGCTACGCCCCTGGCCATCAGGTCAGATTTGGAAGTTTGAACTACACGGCTGACAACCATGGAGACTTCATCTTCGACGGGTTCGAGCCACAGCCAAGCATGCCACACTGTCTCGATGGGCATGATCTAGCTCTGCCGCCAAACAGTGCCCAGGAGGCCGCCCTAGTGTCCGCTCCGACCCTCAGCTCGGAGCCGACTGCGCCAATCGAGGACGAGTGGTTGGACACCGCCTCGAGGGCTGCAATCTCTACGGTGATCGAGCCGAATACCAGCCTTGTCCTTTGTGGAGCTTATGACTCCAAGGTGTTGGACTCCTTTCCGGACTCCGAATCTTCCGCGCCCCTGCCGATCGAATCCGATTGGGCACCGATCATGGAGGTCACTCCCGCGGACATCTTTCAGCACTCGCCCTTCGGCGACATTCTGAGTTCACTTAAGTCTCTCTCTTTATCAGGAGAGCGCTGGTCGGACTATGGTCAGCAAGGATGGGATGCGGATGATGAAGAAATTCAAATCCCACCCACCACCCACTTCGTAGCCACTGTCGATGTTTTAACCCACTTGCTCGACTTCGACTCCGAAGACATCGACGGTATGGACGACGATGTAGGAGACGAACAGGAACTAGCGCCTATAGGGCACTGGACAACCACCTCATCTCACGATGTATACATGGTGGACACTCCTAAAAGAAACGACGACAAGGAACAAAGGGATCGTTCCCTCGAAAAGCGGTCAAAGCGGCGGCGTAAGCGCCGCCACAAACACCACCTCGACAGAGACAGCAGCCCTAAAGACCCAGCCATAGAGCAAGGCGAACCTGCGGATGACGAACATGCCATCGAGCAACCATCCGAACAGGGCGACTTGGGTAAACAAACCAAACAACCCGTCTCCGGCGAGGATAATAGTCCGGACGACCTCACGCCGGACAAGTTGCTGGAACAGAAGAACCTCCACAAAAGGCTCGTTGCCACTGCGCGTAGCCCGAAAAAGAAGAAGCGGAAGCTCAAAACAGCGGAAGATGCACTCAAAATTAGATGGGGCAAAGTACTCAGCACCGCAGACAAATACGGCGACAGTCGCCACACAAAGAGCTATCCGAAGCGAAAATTGCTGCCGGAATTTAATGAAGAGGCCTTAGAGCCCCCGCAATCAAAAAATAAGGAAGCCACCAGGTCGGATAAACGACCCCATGGCCAACATAGAGCGGCAAATGGCGCCGCATACAAACCGGCATGCGATCCGAACAAGGATTCACATCAAAATGAAGGCCCAGCCAGGTCTATCTACGGGCCAAGAAATCAAGCTCTAGTAAGCAATGCAACGCAACAAGTATCCGAACATCACGGCACACCCAAATATAGGGGTGCCGCACACCCCCTATGTTTCACCGATGAGGTGCTGGACCATGAATTTCCAGCGGGATTCAAGCCCGTAAACATAGAGGCATACGACAGAACAAAAGACCCTTGAGTCAGGATTGAGGATTATATCCTCCACATACACATGGCTAGAGGAGATGACCTCCACGCCATAAAATACTTACCCCTCAAGCTCAAAGGGACAGCCCGGCATTGGCTTAAAAGCCTTCCCGAAAACACCATCGGAAGTTGGGAAGAGCTCGAGGACGCTTTTCGGGAAAATTTTCAAGGGACCTATGTCCGACCTCCGGATGCAGACGATCTATGTCATATAACTCAACAACCTGGAGAGTCAGCCCGGAAACTCTAGAACAGATTTCTTACTAAAAAGAACCAGATAGTCGATTGTCCGGACGCCGAAGCCTTAGCAGCTTTCGAACATAGCGTTCAAGACGAATGGCTCGCCAGACACCTCGGCCAAGAAAAGCCAAGAACAATGGCCGCATTAACAAGCCTCATGACTCGCTTTTGCGCAGGAGAGGATAGCTGGTTGGCAAGAAGCAGTACCGGCGACCCAAGTACATCCGAAGTTAGGGATGAAAATGGGAAATCGCGACGCAGCAAGGAACAGCGCCGGACCAAGGGAAACAGCCCAAAGAGCACGGCAGTCAACGCCGGATTCAAAAGCTCTCGGCAGAATCAGAAAAAGCTGCCCCTCAAGGATAACAGGGACGAGCTATCTAACTTAAACAAAATCTTGGACAAAATATGCCAAATCCACAGTACTCCCGGGAAGCGTGAAAACCATACCCACAGAGATTGTTGGGTCTTCAAGAAATCCGGAAAACTCAACGCCGAACACAAGGGGCTTGACATACCAAGCGAGGACGACGACGGACCCCACAAGCAGAGCACTGGCGAGCAAAAGAAGTTCCCATAAGAAGTTAAAACAGTAAACTCACTTCACGTGACAAAAGGGAAAAATAGAGTGGCGCCTATAGAGACACGCGCCATGCGGCCTGTCCTAGAGGAGTCCCGCCACTGGTTGTTAAAACCAATCACCTTCGACCATCAGGATTACTCTAGAAGTATCCAGAACACAGGCTGGACTGCCTTGATATTAGATCCGATAATTGACGGACTCCACTTTACACAAGTCCTAATGGACGGCGGCAGTGGTCTAAACCTGCTATACCAGGACACCATCCGCAAAATGGGGATAAACCCAACAAAAATTCGCCATGGCAACACTTCCTTTCAAGGGGTAACGCCAGGCCCAGAAACCCATTGGACGGGTTCTCTCCTGCTAGAAGTTATGTTCGGCTCCCCCGACAACTTCCACCGCGAAAAGCTAACCTTCCACATCGTCCCATTTACAAGTAGCTATCAAGCACTACTGGGACGCGAAGCTTTCGCCCGCTTTAACGCAATACCGCATTGTGCATCCCTTACGCTTAAAATGCCCGGTCTGCGAGGCATCATCTCATTAAAGGGAAATATCGAGTCTTCCTCGAGTGCCGAAGACTGTGCGACTGCTTTGACAGCCACACACTAAACTAGCTTCACAAATCAAAGCACCTAAACAGGTTGTTCAGACCTCGGACATGGCTAGACGAGTCCGGCATAAGCACACAAGGGCTTACTAACCGCATACGCCCATACAAGGGGCTCCGCACGTTTACAACAAGAGACAATAAAGCTCAATTCTACCCATTCTCTGAATTATACTTTGTTTATTTAATATAACATAGATTTTCGCACGATCTTTTTCAACTAAGTTCCTCTCTTTTACAGATGAACACCGTGCTACACCTATCCAGGATACGGCACAATGGAGACACAGGCGCAGACATGCAGTAGGGACCCATTCCAAGGATTCTTTTCAGATTAAGACCTTGCGTAAACCTTTTTTACTGTCTCTTGTTGATACATATCCCTCGGTTTATTGTTATAACCGAGGAGGAGGCTGGCGTCTTGGGATGTGGCCACATCAGAATTTTGCACGTACATGGACACCAGGGGCTTCTTACCAAGGGCGTTGTTCATCCTGTTTTCATAAAGACCGAATACCTTAGGGAGTGTTCAGCGTCACGAGTTTGGCCTTATATGCATCAGCTCCGAATCATGTCTTTGGTCAAATGTTGGGTTTGCCCGGCTCCTGTGTTTTGCTGCCTTACGTTCCGCTCTATCGGCTAAGGCGGCACCAGGAGAACTACTGCGATTGTGCCCCGGTTCGGCCAGGGGAGCACCTTAGTAGAGAAAGCCGAAAATTGACTGTCATGATATAGCGTGAGACTGGTCAACCACTCGATGACCCGCCGGAATCTTTAAGATTCCTCCACATTAACGAAGGGCCGTTTCCTGGCCAGGCACACACGCGCCCCGAATTCGGGTGAGAGCGGTGCCCCTAGGGGCTATATAGTAGCCCCACTATAAAACTCCTATGGCTAAGTGAAAGTGATAAAGCATTATAGTCCGGTTGCCTCGTTCGCTGCGGTACCACCTCCTTAATAGGACCAAGACGTTGGATCAAGTGTGAAAATGCGCCTTCTGCGAACACCCCCGCATTATATGTGTGGGGGCTGAAGCCGAAGACTGCCATCTTTCAGGTTATATACACATATACATTAACGACCGCACAGGAGGCATTCTAATTGTTGAAGGCACAAGTATAAAAAGCTTTTATATTCCATCAAAACATTGTTTTACAATAATACATGTTATTCGAACATAACATACTTCGAGCACTGCGTCTCTATTAAACGAGCGCCCTGCAGAACTTCCTGAAAATAGTGCTCGGCAGGTACTCGGCTCTCTCCGAATCTTCGGATGCAACAACAGTGGCCGTCATCTCCGCCCAGTATGTCTTGACACGGGCAAGAGCCTTCTGCGCACCCTCTATGCATGCTGACCTCTTCATTGCACTAATATGCGACACCGCACCGAGGAACTGGTGCACCAATCTAAAATAACTCTTCGGCTCAGGCCTTTTCGGCCACAGATGACTCACGACATGCTTCATGGCGAGTCCGGATAACCTATTTAGCTCTGCCCATGCGGCCAAACGATCGGATACTGAAAGTGGGCGCTCTGGATTGTGGAACTGCGACAAAAAAAGCTTTTCCACTTCGTGGTCATTTTGATCGCGGAAGTGTTCGGCCGCGTCCGCGGCACTTGCCGCCAATTCCAGATAATTGTTCGCCGCACTCCACTTCCGGTCCAACGGAGCATATTTAGGATCCCCGAACTTCATCTGCAGCATATAGGGCTTTCCGGCCGTGATATCTCCGCCCTGACGTAGCTCCTCCTTCATAGCTCTCATCGCAGAGCGCGTATCCTTGGCCTCGGTAGTGACCTTCTCTAGGTCCTTCTGTGCCACCCGATCTTCTTTTTCAAGAAGCTTGCAGCGGTCGGCAGCATTCTTCAATTTTACAACCATCTCGGCCATTTCCTTCTTGCTTTGGCAGTGAGTAGCCTGTTCAGCTTTCAGCTCTTCAGCCGCCTTTAAGGTAGCCGCATCGCTTTTCCTGGCCTGCTCCTTGGCTCGGGCAAGTTCCGCCCGAAGGTTCTCCATGGCAGCGGCACCATCTGCATCAAGCACACATGTTGTAAGGTACGGGCATCAAGCTCCTCTTACCAGGTGTCTTCGGAGACATTACATACCTTGTGCCTCGTCCATCCGCTTGTTGACAAGCGCGATGTCAGCATCTGCCACGTCAAGTTGCCACTTTAGCTCGGCAAATTCATCAGTCCGGCTAGCCACCGAGCAATTCGCCACCTACATAGGAAAGGCGACATATTATACCTGGGATTATGATCCTCGGCGCGTCGTCATTTTTGACAACGCACCGAGTCTCAGGGGCTACTATCTATACAGGGCGCATCTTATATATGCGGATCTGTCACAAGGTACATCATTTCGCGTACCTCAAAACCTGTCAGTAAACTCCTAACGGCCTCGTACAACCCGCTCTCCGCGGATGAAATCCTTACAATCACCGTATCCATCAACGCACGGTGTTCTTCTAAGATAGACGCTCACCCGAGCAGATCCTTCAGCTCCTCCGACCGTGCACCGGATGGTGCCGGACTCGTCTGATGGCCTTCTTCGAAGGCCGGACATGGAGAGCCTTGGGGGGCCATAAGACTGCCCTCCGGCCCTGCCGGATTCAGAGAAACCCTCCGTGACGACAACTCAGGGTTGCCCGCCTCGCAAGGCGGTACGACAGGGGGAGGCGTTCCGCTCTCCATCATTTCCGGATGAAGATCACCTAAAGATGAGCTCTGCTGAGAAGGGCTGTGATCCGAACTACAAGGTAAAATTTCGGTTATCTTCCTCAGAAATAGAACAGGGATGTCTGTCATTTTAAAACTCCCCTCTTTACTTAATGCTCGGTGGAGAGCTAATCCCCCTGGGGTCGCAATGCGACCGGGGCACCCCCCGTCGCCGGACCCTCTGATGAAGATATCTTTCCCTGTTTTGGGACCATGGTCTCCGGGTCTTCACAGGCGGTCCTCTTCTTCCCCTGGTTGCGGGAATTCTCGATTCCTACTTTCCTGACAGCCTCCTTCGGGGAGGCGGTAGCATCCTTGCTCCCCTCTTCGCCTTCTTCCAAAGGCGCAACCTCCAACATCCTAGTTAACACGGGATCCAGCGTAGCCTCGGGGAGGGGGGCAGGACACCTGATTAGCTTTGCTTTCGCTATCCACTCCTGTGTAAGGGACAACTCTTTTAAGGACAATTTTATGATAAATATACGGATAGCTTGTCCGGGTACAGGGCTACTTACCTGAGTATCAGGGCGATTGCAGCCCAGACCTGCGTCCTTGGACAAGTCCGGACACATTGCTTGTGATCCGAAGAACAATTTGTACATCTCCATGGGCGTCGCGCCCACAAAATGTTGGAGAGCTCATGGTCCTTCCGGATTAAACTCCCACAGGCGGAGGGGGCAACGTTTGCAGAGCAGGGTGTGGCGAATCAACATAACCTGCGTGAATACGGCCAGATTGATATCTCTTTCTAGGAGATCTCGAACGCGGCCCTGCAACAAGGGCACATCCTTGGACGGCCCCCAGTTAAGCCCTTTATTGACCCATGATGCTAGCTGTGGTGGGGGACCCGAGCGAAAGGTAGGTGGCGCCACCCATTTGGTGCCCCTGGGAGCTGTGATATAAAACCACTCTCGTTTCCATGAGCCGAACTCCTCTTGAAAAGAGCCCTCGGGCCATGGAGCATCGGCAATCTTGCTTATAACAGCAGCTCCGCACTCCGTGTACTGCTCCTCAATCATCTTCGGCTCTACTTTGAAGGTTTTAAGCCACAATTCGAAGTGAGGAGTAATATGGAGGAAGACCTCGCACACGACAATGAACGATGAGATATGGAGGATGGACTCCGGAGCTAAGTCGTGAAATTCCAGCTGTAATAAAACATGAGCCTCCTCACGAAGGGGTCAATCAGGAAGCCTAGCCCCCGAAGGAAGTGAGACGCGAACACCATGCTCTCACCAGGCTTGGGAGTGGGAATAACCTGCCCTTGAGCAGGCACCCTATGCGAGATTTCGCCGGTTAGATACCTGGCGTCTCTTAGCTTTTACACGTCTTCTTCCGTAACGGAGGAGAGCATCCACTGGCCTCGAAGGTCGGAGCCGGACATCATCGGAAGTACGAAGCGCCTGAATCTAGAGCTTTGGGTGTTGGAACTCAAGGCGAGAGGCGGAGTTGATTGAGATTGAAAGAAAGGAGTCGAGCCTTGGTCTCTTTATAAAGAGGTTGAATACCAAGATCCCTCCCCATGACCGTTTGGGACTCACCTTCGATTGAGGAGACGTACCAACAGGCACGATTGGTTTACCCATGCCCGTATTGATGAGAATCCCGGGATAAGGGGACACGATCTTTGCTTTGACAAGCGGAATACGTCAGCAGATTAGATTTGTGCAAATATTATTCTCTCTACGGAGGTATGTGGAACTTGTTTTGCAGAGCCGGACACTATCCTTGTGTTCAATTTTTTATGAAGTATTCAGAGGAGGAACCCGCCTTGCAATTCCGAAGACAATCTGCGTGCCGGACTCGTCGTCATTGAAGCCTGGTTCAGGGGCTACTAAGGGAGTCCCAGATTAGGGGGTGTCCAAACGGCCGGACTATAACCTATTGGCCGGACTCCTGGACTATGAAGATACAAGATTGAAGACTTCGTCCCATGTCTGGATGGGACTTTCCTTGGCATGGAAGGCAAGCTTGGCGATACAATATGAAGATCTCCTCCCATTGTAACTGACTCTGTGTAACCCTAGCCCTCTCCGGTGTCTATATAAACCGGAGGGTTTTAGTCCGTAGGACGAACAACAATCATAGCATAGGCTAGCTTCTAGGGTTTAGCCTCTCTGATCTCGTGGTAGATCTACTCTTGTACTACCCATATCATCAATATTAATCAAGCAGGAGTAGGGTTTTACCTCCATCGAGAGGGCCCGAACCTGGGTAAAAACATCGTGTCCCTTGTCTCCTGTTACCATCCGCCTAGACGCACAGTTCAGGACCCCCTACCCGAGATCCACCGGTTTTGACACTGACAGGGGGCGCGCTAGCGCACCCACTGGGTGTAGCCCCCGAGATTCGGGCCAATTGTGTAACAGTTGGGCCAAATCTTAAGTCTTGCTTTTATCTTCTGTTGAATCCTTCTTTTTCGAAGTCGAGGTGCTGTCCTGGCGGACTCGTTTGCTCCGGGCCGGTCATCACTATGACCGGCTCATTGCCGACGCCGGCCGTCTTGGCGTTGAGGCGGCGCAGGCGAAGGCGGAGGCGGCTGCGGCCCGGGGGTCTCTCAACGAGGCCAACCGGCTGCATGAGCAGCTGACGGGTCACAAGAGCCGCCTCGAGGCCAAGGTGGAGCTCCTTAAGGCGGAAGCCACCAAGGTGGCAGAGACGCAACAGGCCCTGGTGGAGGCAGACCAGCAGCACGGCCAGCTGGCCGACAACAAGGGCCGGCTCCAGGCCGAGGTGGATCGCCTGCAGGGGCAGGTCACCACGGCCGAGGGGGCCCGTCAGGATGAGGCCCGTCACCGCGAGGCGACCGACGATAAGGACGCTGAGCTGAAGGCGGCCCTTGCCAAGGCGGCCGCTCTGGAGAAGGCGCTCGAGGAGCTCGACCGCGCCATCGAACGGGAGCGGCATGGTACGTTGCTTGAGGCGCAGCACCTGGAAGAATTCTTCTCCAGTAAGTGCTTTTTCATGTAGTTTGTCAGGTCGGGATCCGACCTTTCTTCTTTGTTGTTCTTCTTCTAATGTGCTTCTTCCTTTGTGGCAGGGGCCTTCCCGGAGATGCAGCGGCTAGCGGAGGAAGCCGTCCGCTATCAGCACGACCCGACCGGCGTCGTTGGGTCCAGGACGGATCTGCGGATGGCTTGGACCTTCCCGGAGATCATCGCCGCCGCTGAGGCCCGCCTGCGGGTCCAGGGAACGCAGATGGAGCGGCTGTCCCAGGCCGGCACCGTGATGACGGTGGCCCTATGGCCAAACCCCGTCCAACCGAGCAGCTTCTCGCACCTGGCGTGTTGGATGGAGATGGGGCCGAACTGGCTTGGCGAGTGGCGTGTATCCGCCACTCGTGCCGGTGCTGAGATGGCGCTCCGGTTCGCGCTGTCTTAGCATCTAGACCTGCAGCTAGACGCGTTGATGGGCTAGCGGGCCGGTTCGGAGCAGCTCTTGCAGGAGCAAGTCGGTCGAATCGCCTCCCGAGCCAGCTACATCGCCGAGTTCGCCTTCCACGACGAGTTCCATCTGGAGCGAACGGAAGATGGCAGGGCCGTGGACAGCGACGACTACGGCTTGCTCCTCCACGATCCGGAGGGGAGCTCAGAGGACACGGGCGTCTACCACAACGCGGGTGCCGAGGAGGACACCGGCGCCTCGCTGGACCTTGAGCCGTCGACATCACGATGTTGCGCTGGAGATGCCTGAGACACTTTATGTAAAATTTGTTAAGTAGCAGGTCCACCCACCCACCGGGGGTTTAGGGTGTAATGAACTCGGGCCGTGGGCCTTATCTTAAATATTTGTGTAAATGTCGTGAGTGCTTTTGCTTTTGCCTTCCATTTTTTGGACCAATTTCATGCGCGTTCCCTTTCTCAAACCTCCCCCCCTGCGAGTCAGACGGCCGAGGCTCCGGTCCGTGACAAGGAGTTCGGTTCTTCGAGAGGAGCGTGCAAGACTTGGGTCTTTCAAAACGTTGAGCGCGAGCGAAACATCCACTGGGTCGGCTGGTGGCGATCCGGTGAAGCCGGTTGGCGAGCAGCCGGTCATGCGTCTGTTTATTTGGTGAGCGGCGGGCCGGGTTGATCGACCCGGCAGCCTTTGACATAGTGTGTGAAGCGTAAAGGAGCTTTGGCCCGTTGTGCTTGCCAGCCGACAGCCAAAGCTGGATCTGTGGCTTTAGGGTGAAGTGGGGGACCATGGCATCCTAACTTTATCAGGAATCACCAAGTAAGGTGGCGAGGTGGCGACCGAGCCGGCCAGCCCCCGAGCCCCTGGGTCGAGCGAGTCGGACCGATGGCCGGGTTCAGTGGTATAGTGATGCAGGAAAATAGGGACACAATAAATTGGTCGACAAAAGGCAGCCCTCGAGTCTCGTTCAGGGACCCCACAGTTTCATGCGTTTACAAAAGGCGACGATACATACACTCGTGCGGCTAACTGTAAAACAGGTGGAGGAGTTCCGCGTTCCACGGCTGGGTCATTTCTTCACCGACGGTGTCCTTCTTGCGCTTCCTTGACTTGCGTGTATCGATGAGGTAGTAGGCATTGCGGTCGCGCAAGGCCCTGCTCACGATGAATGGACCCTCCCATGGAGGGGACAACTTGTGCTGGCCTGCTTGCTCTTGGATGAGTCGGAGGACGAGGTCACCCTTGCGGAACGCGAGGGGCTTGATCTTCTTGTTGTGGTAGTGCCTCAGGCCTTGCTGGTAGATGGCCGAGCAACTGAGCGCCAGGAGGCGTGCTTCTTCAAGCAGGTCGACACCATCTTCGTGGGCTTCTCTAGCTTCGGCTTCGGTGTACATCACGACGCGCGGCGAGTTGAACTCGACGTCGGTCGGGATGACGGCTTCGGCTCCGTAGACGAGGAAGAACTAGGTGAACCCGGTCGACCGATTCGGCATGGTGCATAGACTCCAGAGAATGGCTGGCAACTCATCAAGCCAGCTTCTGGGTGAGCGGATGAGTGGCTCGACGAGTCGTGGCTTGACACCGAACAGGATGAGTCCGTTGGCCCACTCGACCTGCCCATTGGACTACGGATTTGCAACGGAGGCAAGGTCGATGCGGATGCCGGAGACGGAGTAGTATTATTCGAGCGCGCCCTTGGCGAAGTTGGTGTCGTTGTCGGTGATGATGCTGTTCGGCATGCCGTAGCGCACCGCTATGTCCTTGATGAACCGGACGGCTGTTGGCCCGTCCAGTTTCTTGATCGGTCTTGCCTCGATCCACTTGGTGAATTTGTCCACTGCCACCAGCAAGTGCGTCATGCCGCCTCGGGCGGTTTTGAAGGGTCCCACCATGTCGAGTCCCCAGACCGCGAAGGGCCAGGCGATCGGTATGGTGCGGGCTGCTGATGCCGGCTGGTGGCTGTGTTTGCTGAAGCGTTGGCATCCTTCACACTTGAGGACGAGCAAGTCGGCATCTTGGAGGGTCGTGGGCCAGTAGAAACCATGGCGGAACGCCTTGGCCACCAGGGATCGCGATGCGGAGTGCTGCCCACACTCGTCCTCGTGAATGTCGAGGAGGATGTCGATGCCCTGTTCCTGCTCGATGCAGCGCTAGAACACACCGGTGGAGCTGTGTTTGATGAGATCGTTGTTGATGATGTTGTAGGCGGATGCCCGACGTAGCATTTGCAGAGCTTCGGTCTCGTCCATGGGGAGAACCCCGTTCTCCAAGAATTCTGATATTGGGAGGGCCCAAGATGGGGCCGTAACCATGGTGAAGACGGCCACCAGGGTGGGTTCCGAGTCGGTATCCCCTGAGCCGGGTTGGGCAGCCCTCGGGTCGGGGATGGCGACGGCCGGGTCCAGGGCGACGGTGGCCTGGTTGAGCTGAGCAGCCCCCGGGCCGGGTTCAGCAGCCCTCGGGCCTGCTTGAGGTGCGGCTGGTCGCTTGGAACGTGAATGGACTCGGAGTCCGGTGATGGCTTGACGGACGGCTTGCGCAGGTGCTCGAGGGAGACACCGGACGGCATGGCTTCTCGGGACGAGGCGATCTTGGCGAGCGTGTCAGCTGCTTCGTTCTGGACAGCTTCTGGACGAGGAACTCGCAGCCCTCGAAGGATCCGGACATCTTCTGGACGAGGAAGCAGTAGCTTGCCATGTTGGAGTCGCGGGCGTCCCATTCGCCGGAGCATTGCTGCACCACCAGGTCCGAGTCACCGTAGCACAAGATGTGCCGGATGCCGAGTTCCTTGGCAAGCCAAAGGCCATGCACAAGGGCTTCATACTCGGCGGTGTTGTTGGAGGCGGCGAAGTGGATCTGGAGCGCGTAGTGGAGCCGGTCGACCTTCGGGGACGACAGTACGATGCCGGCCCCCAGGCCGAGTCGCATCTTGGATCCATCGAGATGCATGCGCCAACGCGTTGAGTCGGGAGGCGGCGGCAAGTACTGGGTCTCGGTCTAGTCGACGAGGAAGTCAGCCAGGGCTTAAGACTTGATCGTGGTGCGGGGCTCGTAGAGGATGGTGTGGCCGGCTAGCTAGATCGCCAACTTGGCGACCCATCCAGAGGCATCCCGGCACCCGATGATTTCTTCGATAGGCGCCGTGCTGACCACAGTGACAACGTGCTCTTGGAAATACTGGTTCAGCTTCTTGGCGGTGAAGTACACGCCGTAACACATCTTCTGGTAGTGCAGATAGTTCTGCTTGGAGATGGAGAGCACCTCGCTCAGGTAGTAGACTAGGCGCTGGACGGCTTGGATCTTGCCCTTCTCCGGTTGCTCAACCACCAGCACCGTGCTAACCGCCCGTGAGGTCACGACTATGTAGAGCAACAGCGGATCCTTGTCGGTCGGCCCGGCCAGGACTGGTGCGGTGGAGAGCATGCACTTGAGGTCTTGGAAAGCCTTGTTTGCCTTGCCGTTCCATTCGGACGGGCTTGTCTTCTTCATCAGCTGGTACAGGGGTAGCGCCCTCTTGCCCAGCTGGCTTGGAAACCGGCTGACCGAGACCAAGCATCCGATGAACTTCTGGACATCACGCAGCCAAGACGGCTTGCGCATGCGCTCGATGGCCTTGATCTTCTCCGGGTTCGCCTCAATGCCGTGCTCCGAGACAAGGAAGCCGAGTAGTTTTCCGGCTGGGACGCCGAAGACGCATTTTTCTGAGTTAAGCTTGACCTTGTATTCGTGGAGATTGGCGAATGTTTCCTTCAAATCGTCAAGGAGCATGAGGTGCTGCTTGGTCTTCACCATGATGTCGTCCACGTACACGTGGATATTGCGGCCGAGTTGCGGCAACAGACATTTCTACATGCAGCGTTCGAAGGTGGCCCCGGCGTTCTTCAAGCCGAACGACATGGTGATGTAGCAATACGCCCCAAAGGTCGTGATGAAGGACGTCTTCAGGGCATTGGCTGTGTCCAGCTTGATCTGGTGGTAGCCGGAGTAAGCGTTCAAGAAGGACAGGAGCTCACACCCGGCGGTCGAGTCAATGACTTGGTCGATCCGTGGGAGAGCGAACGGATCCTTGGGACAGGCCTTGTTGAGGCTGGTGTAATCGATACACATGTGCCAGGTCTTGTTCTTCTTCAGGACGAGGACTAGATTGGCTAGCCACTTGGGGTGAAACACTTCCATTATGAAGCCGGCCGCCAAAAGCTTGGCGACCTCTTCACCAATGGTTGTTCTCTTCTCTTCGGAAAATCGTCGTAGGGGTTGACGGATACGCTTGGCATCCTTGCAGACATGAAGTTTGTGCTCGGCGTACTTCCTCGGGATACCCGGCATGTCCTTGGGGGTCCATGCGAAGATATCCCGATTCTCACGGAGGAAGTCGACGAGCTCGCCTTCCTATTTGCTGTCGAGGCGTGCGCCTACGACAACGTAGTTGCTGCAGCTGGGGTCCTAGTAGTTGAGCTTCACTTTCCTGTTCTCCTTGGAGGGGTTGAAGGCGGCCTCGTCGGCCGGGTCCGGGGTCGGGATCAACGCAGCGGAGGCCTCGCCTGCCAGGGCGATGATCCGGTCGAGCTGGCGCCGATCCTCGGCAATGACCAGCGACTCGGCCAACTTGGCGCCATCTCGGGCACACTCGAGGGACTTGCGGTAATAGCCGGTGAAGGAGATGAGGCCCTTGGGACTCGGCATCTTCATCATCAGATACGCGTAGTTGGGGACTGCCATGAACTTGGCGAGTGCGAGCCGGCCCAGCAACGCGTGATTTGTGCTAGACAGGTCCACCACCTCGAACCATATTGGTTCACGTCGGAAGTGGCTGCTGTTGCCGAATAGGGCATCGAGCCGGACCCAGCCAATGGGAGAGCAGGAGAGGCCGGGCACGATGCCGTGGAAGATCATCCGAGTCGGCTCCAGGTCTTCGGCCTTGAGGCCGAGCTTGGTCATCGTGTCGCGGTAGAGGATGTTGATGCTGCTGCCGCCGTCGATGAGGACTCGGGAGAACTTGCATGTGCGCCGCGCGACGATGGTAGGATTGAGGACGAGGGCATAACCACGCGGACTTGGCATGACCATCGGGTGATCCTCCCGGGTCTAGGTGATCGGGCGATCCGACCAATGCATGAACTCTGGCTTGGCCGGGACGACGGTGTTCACCTCCTGCCGAAGGAGGCGCTCGCTACGTTTCTGGTTCAGGTAGGCGTCGTCGCGCATCGCGCCGCCGGCGGGAGGCGGCGGTGGAGGCGAAGGCGGTTGTCCCGCACCAGGAGTTGGAGCCAGAGTCAGAGGAGGCGGGACATCGCCCCTCATGATGCGCTTGGTGATGACGCACTTCCGTAGTGTGTGCATGGAGGGTCTTGCACCGCTGTGGTGTTTGCAGGGGCGTCGAGCATCTCTTCGAAACTCATGGCGGGTTGCCATGCTATCTTGCCGGTCTGTCGGCGCTTCGCCGCCTGGTCCGCCACGGGCTCGGTGGCCACGACGAGCTGGTTGTTGTGGCACTGCGCCGGCTGGACGGCCTTGCGCTTGTTGTTCTGGTGATGCTGCTGTCGGCTGTTTTCGCTGGCCGGCATCGGAGGGGGAACTGGCTTCGCCTTGCCAGCTTCATCCAACGCCAACTGGATCTTCATGGAGGAGTCGGTGTTGGGTATTTGTCCGCCGTCACCATGAGCGCGGCCATGGTGGCCTGCTTGGAGCGCAAGAGCTTGTGCTTGAGGAGGGTGTCGTCTCGGCACCCGCTCACGAAGTACTGGATCGCCTTTTGTTCCGGAACTGTTCTGGAACGCCCTCGCAGCTGTTTCGGAACTCGGTCTAGCGTACGAGGTACTCGCGACCGGTCTCCGTAGGCCCTTGCACGCACATGGCGAGCTGGCTAGGGCGGCCGGGTCGCTTGTAGGTCCCCGTGAAGTTGCAGACGAAGGCTTCCTCGAAATCGACCCACGTGTTAATGCTGCCCATCGGCAGGTTGTTCAACCACATGCGGGCCGATCCTTGGAGCATGAGCGGTGCGTAGTGCACGGCGAGACAACGATTGGCACCGGTGATGCCAATGGCCGTGGTGTAGTCGGTGAGCCAGTCTTCTGGCTTCATGGTTCCATTGTACTTGGGGGTTGTCGGTGTCAAAACCGGCGGATCTCGGGTAGGGGGTCCCGATCTGTGCGTCTTAGGCTGATGGTAACAGGAAGCAAGGGACACAATGTTTACCCAGGTTCGGGCCCTCTCGATGGAGGTAAAACCCTACTTCCTGCTTGATTAATATTGAAGATATGAGTAGTACAAGAGTAGATCTACCACGAGATCGTAGAGGCTAAACCCTAAGAGCTAGCCTATGATGGTATGATTGTAATTGTGATCGGCCTTCTAAGGACCATCCTCTCCGGTTTATATAGACACCGGAGAGGGCTAGTGTAACGCCTCGGATCCGATGCGCCAGGTGTCTGCCAGTTATTCACCGTCGTTGCCATGTCATTTGATTGCTTGTTGCATTTTTCCATGTCATCATGTGCATTTCATTTTGCATACATGTTCGTCTCATGCATCCGAGCAGTTTCCCCGTTGTCCGTTTCGCAATCCGGCACTCCTATGCCCTCCGGAGTTTCCCTTTTTGCCTCTCGTTGTAAGCGGGTGTTAAATGTTCTCGGAATGGACCGAGTCTTGCCAAACGGCCTTGGTATAGCACCGGTAGACCGCCTGTCAAGTTTCATGCCATTTGGAGTTCGTTTGATACTCCAAAGGTTAACCGGGTAACCGTAAAGCCCCTTTCTCTTTGCAGCCCAACACCTCTTCCCACAGCCCACCAAACCCATCCAAACCCCCTCCATGCTCTCGGTCGTTCGATCACGATCGCGTGGCCGAAAACCGCTCCTCATTTGGACTCTCTTAGCTCCCATAAACCTATAAATATGCCCTCTCCCCCGAAATTCCGGATCATTTCCCCCCTAACCCTAGCAGATTCGTCCCCGCCGCCACCGGACACGTCCGGCCACAGCCGGACACGTCCGGGTTGCCCCGCCGCCGCCACATGGCGCGCCTCCACTCGCCTGGCCTCCGGCCTCCTCCCCGCCGCCGCGGCCCGCCGGGCCCAGGCGCGGCCGCCCGCACCTCCCCGTGCCGACCCCGATCTCCTCGTG
>NC_057810.1:122234214-122238791 GCF_018294505.1 Triticum aestivum | reverse complement strand
TGCGCCGCCCCGTCCTCCGCCGCCGGTGCCGCGCGCCCCACCTTCCGCCGGTGCCGCGCCGCCTCCAGTCGCGCCTTGCTGCCTCACCACCGCGTCCCCGCGCCGTCCCCTTGCCTCCTCGGCGGATCCCGCGCCCCCGCGCCTCCCTGACGTCGCCGGAGCACCGCCGGAGCTCGCGAAGTTCATCTCCGGTCGGATCTGGAGAAGATGGACCAGATCCACCACCACCACCAACCAAACACGCCCCCCCCGTCCCGATCCGCTCCGTCCCGGAACCGTCCCGTCCCGGGTTGACTTTTCGGAGGTGATAATTCGTCCAAGTCCCCGAATATTTTTTCATTTTCATGCCATGTTCGTTGCATCATATCTCTGCATCCATAGCTTCGTTTCATGCGTGTAATATGTCAAATTGTTCGCCTCAATGAGTACTTCATTTAATTCCATTGCACCATGTTCATTTGAGCTCATCTTGATGCCTGGATCATCATTGCAAGAGTGCTTCATGATGTTAATCTGCTGAAACTGTTATAACATGCTCATTTGTCATTTTTGCCATGATTGATGTGTGCATCCTATGAGGTTGATGTCTACATGTGTTTTGAACTATGCCATGTCTTCTTTACAGAGGTGCTTCCCATGTATTTTTGTGATCTCTGTGGTAACTAGCACAAGCATGCAAACTAGGCATCGTGATGTTGCTGATTTTAGTCCCTGTTCTGCTGTTATTTTGATGCCATGTTAACATGATGCTACAGAGAGATCCATGCATATTTTGAGATACTTCAGTAAGGGTGTTTTGAACATATGGTTATTTTTTATCCATTAATGCCCCTGTTTGCAATTATGGAGTAGTCTAGCATGTCATTTTCGTGCTCTACATTTGCTTCAAAATGTTTCCTGGCAGATTGTTTACATGTTATTCAATTTGGCCAAGGTTGTTGTAGTTGATCCTTGCATTCTATGGACTTGTTCTTGCCTTGGTTTGTTTCACAAACATGTCTTCTTGATGATGCTATGCTTATCTTGTCATGCAATGACTTGTGGTGAGTGAATCGAGCTTGTTAAGTAGTGTACTTGCTGTTACTGTTTTGCTAGGCTGAATCTGTTATTTCGTGATGCTATATAAACATGCTTCTACAAATCATTCTATGCTTAATCTGGAGGTGTTCACTAAATATGTTTTGTTCTACATGTCATGATCTATCCATCCATGCCTCTGGTTGCATTTATAGCTTGCTGTAGGTTGTTGTAATCTTGCTCCAAAGTTGTTTGATAATGTTGCTGTCAGCCTGTTAACATTAAGTTCAGTTGTTGCCATGTGTTTTGCTAGTGATCCATGTACCCTATGAACTTGATATTGCCATGCTTAGATTCACAAACATGTCTTCTTACTGTTGGGTGCCTTTCCATGCCATGTTTTGCTCTTTAGTGAGTTGCACAAGCTCACCAACATGCCTTCATAATTCTGTTTCTGCCATGTTTGAATCTGTAATATAACTTGCCATGTTTACGTGGGTGCCATCATATCTTCTGGTCCTTTTTGGCTTATGGTCAGTAAGGGACTTTTGATCTATGCTTTGAGTAGAACCATGCCATGTCTTGTTTTTCTATTATAAGTTCCTGTAATATGTTGTTTGATAGCTCTAAACATTGCAACCTGATGTTATTTTCTGCAAAGTCTGAACTGTTATTATTTGCAATCTTACCATGTGTGTTTGAGCATGTTCTAGTGATTTCTAGAGATAGCTCAGTGTTCATGTTTTGTTATGCTTTACCTGTACATCATGTCCATGCCTTTTTTTCTCTTGTTGAGATGCTGTAGCATGTTGTTTTGATGCTTGCAATATGCCTAGTTGCTGTTTTGGACAGCTTGTCCTTTAAACTTGTTTCATGTGTGTGTGTTGAACCGTTGCTCCGTTTTGAGTGTGCTCTATATGAAACTTGCTTGATTTTGCATGTAGCTTAATTTTATCATGTTGCATCCTTGTTTTGGTGTGTTT
Source organism: Triticum aestivum (assembly GCF_018294505.1). NCBI lineage: Eukaryota > Viridiplantae > Streptophyta > Magnoliopsida > Poales > Poaceae > Triticum > Triticum aestivum. The sequence continues at coordinate 122,236,791 of NC_057810.1, read as the reverse complement.
GCTTGATGTTTGTATGCATTTTGCATCAATGCCATGTTTATCTTGTTTTGCTCATATCTTCTAAGCCGTAACTCCGAACTAAATGAACTTTATATGTAACTTGACTAGAATCTCGTGTAGATCATCTTTGTGCATCTTAACTTGTTGTTTAACAACTTGAACATAAGGTTTATTCAGATCTGGACCAACTTTGAAATTTGCATATGAGGACTTACCGGATTTGTTATATGTCACTCCCGACCTCATTTAAACTTGTCTTGATGTGTTGCTTTGGTTTGCATCATCCCTTGCCATGAGTAGCTTCATGTAGCCTTGTCATGCATCATGCTCGGTTGTGCATCATGCCTTGTTCTTGTGTGGTGTGTTTACCTTGTTGTGTGCTTCTTCTCGATAGTTCCTGTTTTGTTGCGATCGTGAGGATTCGTTCGTCTACTCTTGGTTCGGCTTCATCCCTTCGTCTTCTTCATGGACTCGTTCTTCTTCCTAGCAGGATTTCAGGAAAGATGACCGCTACCCTGGATCTCACTACTATCATTGCTATGCTAGTTGCTTCGTTCTATCGCTTTGCTGCGCTACCTATCACCTGTTTATCAATCCTCCCATATTGCCATGAACCTCTAACCTTTGACACCTTTCCTATGCAAACCGTTGTTTGGCTATGTTACCACTTTGCTCAGCCCCTCTTATAGCGTTGTTAGTTGCAGGTGAAGTTGAAGATTGCTCCATGGTGAACAGGATTATGTTGGGACATCACAATATCTCTTATTTTATTAATGCATCTATATACTAGGTAAAGGGTGGAAGACTTGGCCTTTTGCCTGGTGTTCTGTTCCACTCTTGCCGCCCTAGGTTCCGTCATACCGGTGTTATATTCCCGGATTTTGCGTTCCTTACGCGGTCGGGTGATTTATGGGACCCCCTTGACAGTTCGCTTTGAATAAAACTCCTCCAGCAAGGCCCAACCTTGGTTTTACCATTTGCCTCACCACCACCTATACCTTTCCCTTGGGTCGGCCAACCCAAGGGTCATCTTTATTTTAGCCCCCCGGGCCAGTGCTTATCTAAGTGTTGGTCCGAACTGAGCCGCCGGCGGGGCCCCCTCGGGGCAACTCGAGGTATGGTTTTACTCGTAGCCTGTCTCATCCGGTGTTGCCCTGAGAACGAGATATGTGCAGCTCCTATCGGGATTGTCGGCGCATCGGGCGGTTTTGCTGGTCTTGTTTTACCATTTTCGAAATGTCTTGTAAACCGGGATTCCGAGTCTGATCGGGTCTTCCTGGGAGAAGGAATATCCTTCGTTGATCGCGAGAGCTTATCATGGGCTAAGTTGGGACACCCCTGCAGAGTATAATCTTTTGAAAGCCGTGCCTGCGGTTATAGGCAGAAGGGAATTTGTTAATGTCGGGTTATAGATAACTTGACACCAGATCCGAACTAAAACACATCAACCGTGTGTGTAGCCGTGATGGTCTCTTTTCGGCGGAGTCCGGGAAGTGAACACGGTTTCTGGGTTATGTTTGACGTAAGTAGGAGTTCATGATCACTTCTTGATCATTACTAGTTGACGACCGTTCTGCTTGCTCTCTTCTCGCTCTTATTTGCGTATGTTAGCCACCATATATGCTTAGTCGCTGCTGCAGCCTCACCACTTTACCCCTTCCTTTCCTATTAAGCTTTGCTAGTCTTGATACCCATGGTAATGGGATTGCTGAGTCCTCGTGGCTCATAGATTACTACAACAACAGTTGCAGGTACAGGTTATGCGATGATCTTGACGCGAGAGCGATGTTTGCTTGTCTTGGAGTTCTTCTTCTGCTTCTTCTTCGATCAGGGGATAGGTTCCAGGTCGGCAGCCTGGGCTAGCAGGGTGGATGTTGTTTGAGTTTCTGTTTGTGTTTCATCCGTAGTCGGATGGTGTTCTTGTAAGATGATGTTGTATTCTTGTGGCATTGTATGCCTTATGTATGTATCCCCATCTATTATGTAATGTTGATGTAATGATATCCACCTTGCAAAAGCGTTCCAATATGCGATTCTATCCTTGGTGGGACCTTCGAGTCTCTTTAAGATAGTATCGCATATTGGGCGTGACAAGTTGGTATCAGAGCCTCCACCGACCCTAGGAGCCCCCTTGATTGATCGTGTAGTTTGGCCGTTGTTGAGTCTAGAAAAAAACTATTTTCGGAGTCTAGTTATATCGGAGAGTAGGAATTCTTTTTACTCCTCAGTCCCTTCGTCGCTCTGGTGAGGTCTCTTGACGTAGGTGTTTTGAACTACTCCTCTTCCCTTCAAATTTTTCTTTAGGATCACGCGGTTAGTTTCGTGAGTTGTCCATCCTCTTTCATCCGGTGCATTTCTCGTCAAGTTGACTCGAGCCTCTTCATCATTGAGTTCAATCCTCAGCTGTTTTCTTTTCCCACCCGCCCACCCCTTCTTCTTCTCGGAACCGGAGTCCGTAATCGAGTATCCATCCTACTCGTGCGAAGTTTTTGCTCTCTCTCCTCAATGATTTCAACCGGTATTTTATCTTCAAGATATTCGTCGTTTCCCCTTCCAAGTTGCCTTTGTTTTCCCGCC
>NC_057810.1:122231309-122233894 GCF_018294505.1 Triticum aestivum | reverse complement strand
TCCCACCCTCTTCTTCCTGGAGCCTGAGTCTGTTTCGCCATCTATTCCATTCGTGTGGAGCCTCTTCAATCTTCCCTCAATTATTTCAACCGGTGAATTCTTGCCTCGTTCGTCATTCTTCATCTCTTTTTCTTTTCCGGTGGATTCAATTCAAGTTTTTTTTCCGGGTTGATCACATTCTTTTCCGTGGATCAAGTGTTTTCCTTGCTCGTTCGCCTCTCGCCAGTTATCCTTCCGGAGTGTTCAACACATCTTAGGAGATTCGTCTGTGTGTGAATTAATTCGAGGTTGTCACCTCATTCAAATATTTCAATTGTTCCGGTGCTTCTTCTATCTGTTTGACATCCCTTTCAAACGGTGTTATCTCTTCAGTGGGCCCTAACCCATAGGTCTTTTCCCAGGATCTTACCCGACTCTTCTAATTTCCCGGAGCTATTCTCAAATCCTTTCCGAAGTACGACGTAAGAATGAATTTCATCAGTCAGATGCCATCTCCAAGATCGCTTTCAAATTCTTTTCATCTCGGGCTCTACCTTTCCTATTTTTCATTATTCCGGAGTTTCTCAACAATTTCGGTGGTGTTTCTCATCGTCTTTCTCAGCTTTGAAGACCGAAGAAGAGTTTTTCCTCTCAATCTTGTCTGTTTTTCTTGAAGTTTCGTGGTTCTAGCTTCATGTTATCCTCTCGAATTATTTCAATTGTCAGATATTCCTTTTCTCAACCATCCGGAGTATGTCAGAAGTTGTTTTCCCGTTTCTTTTCACCGGAGGTCATCGTTCCAGAAGAATTCTTCATCCTCACATTTCAGCTACCGTTACCCAATTATCCCGGTGCTTCGTTCAAGTGTTCTTTAATCAGCTCATGATCCCTTTGTTCTTCTGAATCTATATCCTCTCTAGCATTTTTGTTCCTCTAATTCTTCCCGGTGATTAAGTCTCTTTCATCAGTCATTTTCGAATTCTTATGGTGGTTCGTTCAAGATTCTTTTCCTTGATTATCATTTTTTTATCCATTCGTTCTTTCCAATCATACCAGTGGTTCATGAAGATTTTCTCAATTTTTGTGCTCTCCGCTTCTCAATCCTTTTCAAGAGGAATAAGTAGTATGCAAAATCCATTGTTTGTCATCAATTTATGTTGATGAAGGAGAAGCATACAATAAATCTTATTCTTATTTCTTCCAAGTGATTAATCCCTTCCCTCGGAGTTTGTTCTTGATCAATAAATTCTAGTTCCAAGTGTTTTTCATCTTTTCTTTCCTGGAGTTCAAAGTTTCCTTGGCCATCTCGTCGGAACCCCCATCGGAATCATCGCAACGCTCATCTTATTCGTTCGTCCTTCATTCTATCTCATCATCCTTTCGTTACCAGAGTTCTTCATGGTGGTTCTTCATGATTTAATTCATTCTTCAAGAGTTCATCAAGATTTTGTTGGTGGAGTTCAAATATCTTTTCTTCTCGCGTCTCGAAGCGCAAATAATTCTTCATTTTCTTTTGAAGTGGAGTTTTGCATTTCGTCGCTCTTCTAAGCCATCCAATCATTTCCCTTTCTAGCCGGTTATCACCTTATGACTTTGAGATATTACCATAAGACCACAACAAGTTTAATCTTTCACTGTTGATTTTCTCAACAACTCCGTTCAACCTTTCCTTCTAAGTTCTTTTCATTCAATTCTTTCAATTCTTCCGGAGGTTTTGTGTTGTTCCTCGTCAAGTATCATTCCATCCTCTCAAGTTCGTGTTCTATTCGTTCCTTGTTCAGCCGGAGTGCTGCCTAAATTCTTCCATTCTTATTCCTTTCCTATCTTATTCTAACCGGAGTGGTTTCATAGTCTATCTGATTCCGTGAGCTTTCGATTCTCATCATTCTTGTTGTTCCTCTCTTATTCTCGAGGGCTCTCGATTCTTTGCTTCTTCTCTTCAGATCTTGCTTCACCTCATCCCTTTTTCTCTTCCATCTCGGTCCTAAGATCTCGGGACGAGATCTCTTGTTAGTGGAGGAGTGTTGTAACGCCCCGGATCCGATGCGCCAGGTGTCTGCCAGTTATTCGCCGTCGTTGCCATGTCATTTGATTGCGTGTTGCATTTTTCCATGTCATCATGTGCATTTCATTTTGCATACATGTTCGTCTCATGCATCCGAGCATTTTCCCCGTTATCCGTTTCGCAATCCGGCACTCCTATGCCCTCTGGAGTTTCCCTTTTTGCCTCTCGTTGTAAGCGGGTGTTAAATGTTCTTGGAATGGACCGAGTCTTGCCAAGCGGCCTTGGTATAGCACCGGTAGACCGCCTGTCAAGTTTCGTGCCATTTGGAGTTCGTTTGATACTCCAACGGTTAACCGGGTAACCGTAAAGCCCCTTTCTCTTTGCATCCTAACACCTCTTCGCACAGCCCACCAAACCCATCCAAACCCCCTCCATGCTCTCGGTCGTTCGATCACGATCGCGTGGCCGAAAACCGCTCCTCAATTGGACTCTCCTAGCTCCCAGAAACCTATAAATATGCCATCTCCCCCGAAATTCCGTTCATTTCCGCCCTAACCCTAGCAGATTCGTCCCCGCCGCCACTGGACACGTCCGGCCGCAG
>NC_057810.1:122208771-122230880 GCF_018294505.1 Triticum aestivum | reverse complement strand
CTGCGCCGCCCCGTCCGGCCCGCGCCGGCGCCCCGCGGCCTCGCCGGTGTGCCCGCCGTCCTCCGCCGCCGGTGCCGCGCGCCCCGCCTTCCGCCGGCTCCGCGCCGCCTCCAGTTGCGCCTCGCTGCCTCACCACCGCGTCCCCGCGCCGTCCCCTCGCCTCCTCCGCGAATCCCGCACCCCCGCGCCTCCCTGACATCGCTGGAGCACAGCCACAGCTCGCCGGAGTTCATCTCCGGTCGGATCCGGAGAAGATGGACCAGATCCACCACCACCACCAACCAAACACGGCCCCGTCCCGATCCGCTCCGTCCCAGAACCGTCCCGTCCCGGGTTGACTTTTCGGAGGTGATAATTCGTCCAAGTCCCCAAATATTTTGTCATTTTCATGCCATGTTCGTTGCATCGTATCTCTGCATCCGTAGCTCCGTTTCGTGTGTGTAATATGTCAAATTGTTCGCCTCAATGAGTACTTCATTTAAGTCCATTGCACCATGTTCATTTGAGCTCATCTTGATTCCTGAATCATCGTTGCAAGAGTGCTTCATGATGTTAATCTGCTGAAACTGTTATAACATGCTCATTTGTCATTTTTGCCATGATTGATGTGTGCATCCTATGAGGTTGATGTCTACATGTGTTTTGAACTATGCCATGTCTTATTTACAGAGGTGCTTCCCATGTATTTTTGTGATCTCTGTGGTGACTAGCACAAGCGTGCAAACTAGGCATCGTGATGTTGCTGATTTTAGTCTCTGTTCTGCTGTTATTTTGATGCCATGTTAACATGATGCTACAGAGAGATCCATGCATATTTTGAGATACTTAAGTAAGGGTGTTTTGAACATATGGTTATTGTCTATCCATTCATGCCCCTGTTTGCAATTATGGAGTAGTCTAGCATGTCATTTTCGTGCTCTACTTTTGCTTCAAAATGTTTCCTGGTAGATTGTTTACATGTTATTCAATTTGGCCAAGGTTGTTGTAGTTGATCCTTGCATTCTATGGACTTGTTCTTACATTGGTTTGTTTCACAAACATGTCTTCTTGATGACGCTATGCTTATCTTGTCATGCAATGACATGTGGTGAGTGAATCGAGCTTGTTAAGTAGTGTACTTGCGGTTACTGTTTTGCTAGGCTGAATCTGTTATTTCGTGATGCTATATAAACATGCTTCTACAAATCATTCTATGCTTAATCTGGAGGTGTTCACTAAATATGTTTTGTTCTACATGTCATGCTCTATCCATCCGTGCCTAAGGTTACATTTATAGCTTGCTGTAGGTTGTTGTAATCTTGCTCCAAAGTTGCTTGATAATGTTGCTGTCAGCCTGTTAACATTAAGTTCAGTTGTTGCCACGTGTTTTGCTAGTGATCCATGTACCCTATGAACTTCTTATTGCCATGCTTAGCTTCACAAACATGTCTTCTTACTGTTGGATGCCTTTCCATGCCATGTTTTGCTCTGTAGTGAGTTGCACAAGCTCACCAACATGCCTTCATAATTCTGTTTCTGCCATGTTTGAATCTGTAATATAACTTGCCATGTTTACGTGGGTGCCATCATATCTTCTGGTCCTTTTTGGCTTATGGTCAGTAAGGGACTTTTGATCTATGCTTTGAGTAGAACCATGCCATGTCTTGTTTTGCTATTATAAGTTCCTGTAACATGTTGTTTGATAGCTCTAAACATTGCAACCTGATGTTATTCTCTGCAAAGTCTGAACTGTTATTATTTGCAATCATACCATGTGTGTTTGAGCATGTTCTAGTGATTTCTGGAGATAGTTCAGTGTTCATGTTTTGTTATGCTTTACCTGTACATCATGTCCATGCCTTTTGTTTTCTTGTTGAGATGCTGTCGCATGTTGTTTTGATGCTTGCAATATGCCTAGTTGCTGTTTTGGACAGCTTGTCCTTTAAACTTGTTTCATGTGTGTGTGTTGAACCGTTGCTCCGTTTTGAGTGTGCTCTATATGAAACTTGCTTGATTTTGCATGTAGCTTCATATTATCATGTTGCATCCTTGTTTTGGTGTGTTTGCTTGATGTTTGTATGCATTTTGCATCAATGCCATGTTTATCTTGTTTTGGTCATATCTTCTAAGTCGTAGCTCCGAACTAAATGAACTTTATATGTAACTTGACTAGAATCTCGTGTAGATCATCTTTGTGCATCTTAACTTGTTGTTTAACAACTTGAACATAAGGTTTATTCAGATCTGGACCAACTTCAAAATTTGCATGAGGACTTACCGGATTTGTTATATGTCACTCCCTGCCTCATTTAAACTTGTCTTGATGTGTTGCTTTGGTTTGCATCATCCCTTGCCATGAGTAGCTTCATGTAGCCTTGTCATGCATCATGCTCGGTTGTGCATCATGCCTTGTTCTTGTGTGGTGTGTTTACCTTGTTGTGTGCTTCTTCTTGATAGTTCCTGTTTCGTTGCGATCATGAGGATTCGTTCGTCTACGCTTGGTTCGGCTTCATCCGTTCGTCTTCTTCATGGACTCATTCTTATTCCTAGCGGGATTTCAGGCAAGATGACCGCTACCCTGGATCTCACTACTATCATTGCAATGCTAGTTGCTTCGTTCTATCGCTTTGCTGCGCTACCTATCACCTGTTTATCAATCCTCCCATATTGCCATGAACCTCTAACCTTTGACACCTTTCCTATGCAAACCGTTGTTTGGCTATGTTACCGCTTTGCTCAGCCCCTCTTATAGCGTTGTTAGTTGCAGGTGAAGTTGAAGATTGCTCCATGATGAACAGGATTTTGTTGGGATATCACAATATCTCTTATTTTATTAATGCATCTATATACTAGGTAAAGGGTGGAAGACTTGGCCTTTCGCCTGGTGTTTTGTTCCACTCTTGCCGCCCTAGGTTCTGTCATACTGGTGTTATATTCCTGGATTTTGCGTTCCTTACGCGGTCGGGTGATTTATGGGACCCCCTTGACAGTTCGCTTTGAATAAAACTCCTCTAGCAAGGCCCAACCTTGGTTTTACCATTTGCCTCACCACCACCTATACCTTTCCCTTGGGTTGGCCAACCCAAGGGTCATATTTATTTTAGCCCCCCCGGGCCAGTGCTTGTCTAAGTGTTGGTCCGAACCGAGCCGCCTGCGGGGCCCCCTCAGGGCAACTCGAGGTCTAGTTTTACTCGTAGCATGTCTCATCCGGTGTTGCCCTGAGAACAAGATATGTGCAGCTCCTATCGGGATTGTCGGCGCATCGGGCGGTTTTGCTGGTCTTGTTTCCATTTTCGAAATGTCTTGTAAACCGGGATTCCGAGTCTGATCGGGTCTTCCTGGGAGAAGGAATATCCTTCGTTGATCGCGAGAGCTTATCATGGGCTAAGTTGGGACACCCCTGCAGGGTATAATCTTTCGAACGCCGTGCCTGCGGTTATAGGCAAATGGGAATTTGTTAATGTCCGGTTGTAGATAACTTGACACCAGATCCGAATTAAAATGCATCAACCGTGTGTATAGCTGTGATGGTCTCTTTTCGGCGGAGTCCGGGAAGTGAACACGGTTTCTGGGTTATGTTTGACGTAAGTAGGAGTTCAGGATCACTTCTTGATCATTACTAGTTGACCACCGTTCTGCTTGATCTCTTCTCGCTCTTATTTGCGTATGTTAGCCACCATATATGCTTAGTCGCTGCTGCAGCCTCACCACTTTACCCCTTCCTTTCCTATTAAGCTTTGCTAGTCTTGATACCCATGGTAATGGGATTGCTGAGTCCTCGTGGCTCACAGATTACTACAACAACAGTTGCAGGTACAGGTTATGCGATGATCTTGACGCGAGAGCGATGTTTGCTTGTCTTGGAGTTCTTCTTCTGCTTCTTCTTCGATCAGGGGATAGGTTCCAGGTCGGCAGCCTGGGCTAGCACGGTGGATGTCGTTTGAGTTTCTGTTTGTGTTTCATCCGTAGTCGGATGGTGTTCTTGTAAGATGATGTTGTATTCTTGTGGCATTGTATGCCTTATGTATGTATCCCTATCTATTATGTAATGTTGATGTAATGATATCCACCTTGCAAAAGCGTTTCAATATGAGGTTCTATCCTTGGTGGGACCTTCGAGTATCTTTACGATAGTATCGCATATTGGGCGTGATAGCTAGGGTTTACATGGAGTCAGTTACAAGGAAGGAAACATAATATCCGGATTGCCAAGCTTGTCTTCCACGCAAAGGAGAGTCCCATCCGGACACGAGCCGAAGTATTGAGTCTTGTATCTTTATGCTTCAATAGTCCGGACGATGTATACAGTCCGGCTGTCCGGATACCGCCTAATCCAGGAGTCCCTCAGTAGCCCCTGAACCAGGCTTCAATGACGATGAGTCCGACGCGTAGTCTTGTCTTCGACATCAAGGCAGGTTCCTTCTTCCGAATACTCCAAGGTTATTATCGAACATGTAGGCCATGTTCGGATCTACAAAATGATCTTCACATACCACCGTAGAGAGAATGATACTTCAGCTGACAACTTTTTAGAGGACGTGATATGCCATTACGATCAGGTCATTATTCGAACCGTTTCTTCACAATCAGCCACAGCGCGTATTGCGAGGCGGTTTCCTTGACATGTCTTGTCGATGCAGAGATCGTGTCCCCTTATCACGGGATTCTCATCAATATGGGTATGGGTAATCCCCCCGTGCCATCAATCGTGGCACTTGGGAAGTAAGCGATTCTCAACGGGCTAGTGGGAAGGCACACCGCTTTCGTCGCCTCTATAAAGGGATAAGAGTTCCCCATTCTTACCCACGCCTTCTTCCTCCTTTGCCCACTCTTGCCTCCTCGAGCCCCAGTACCCTAGTCCAAGTATTCTCCGCATAGTTAAACATGTCCGAAGCAGGAGGTAAGTGGGTAGCTTCCACCGTGAAGGAGAAGAATATCGCAAGTCTTCGGGCGGCCGGATACTTGGCCACAGACATAGCGCACCGGCTACCAGACGACGGGCAGGTCATTCCAACTCCACGACCCCACGAGAGGGTCGTGTTTCTAGCCCACTTCTTCTGTGGACTGGGGTTTCCACTCCACCCCTTCGTCCGTGGGCTCATGTTCTACTACGGGCTAGATTTCCATGATCTAGCCCCGAACTTCGTCCTCAACATCTCGGCGTTCATCATCGTATGCGAGTCTTTCCTCCGTATCAAGCCTCATTTCGGCTTGTGGCTGCAAATCTTCTGCGTGAAACCGAAGATCGTGAGCGGCCAGCAAGCGGAGTGCGGAGGAGCCATGGTGGGCGAGATGCCTAACGTCACCTGGCTTGACGGCTCCTTTGCGGAAACCATGAAGGGGTGGCAGTCGGGGTGGTTCTACATCACCGAGCCGCGCGACGCCAACTGGGCGGCGGCCCCCGAGTTCCGATCCTGAACCCCTAGGTGGCTCACCTCCTGGGAACAGAAGGGCCTGTCCTGGGGAGAATCTACAGAGCTGACCGGACTCATAAACTGCATCAAGGGCATGAAGGACAAGAACATCAAGCTTGTCAACGTGATCCAGGTCATGCTCGTTTGCCGGATTCTGCCGTGCCAAAGGCGGGCATTCAATATGTGGGAGTTCGTTCCGGCCGAACACCAGAAGCTTCAGAGGCTCTATGGCATGAAGCACAAAAATGCATGGAAGGCGTTGTTCAAGGCCTCCAAAATGCCTCCTTCCATATCCGAAGACCGTGGGCTCCATGCCGCGCGGCATCCTATTCAGGTGAGTTCTCAGGCTGCCACCGGGTTTGGTTCTTCCCAATATATTCATGGGGGAGCCTTAAGTGATTGTGTATATTTGTTCAGGATTATGTGGAGACAGCGGAGCGGATTGACTGTCCGGCTCCGCTACCAGAAAGCCCAGCTAATGCTCTCCTGACGGAGATGCTGGTCCCGGTGCCCTACAAGGGGCCGGAGAAGAAGGCCGATAAGAAGGCCCCGGGGATCCGAAAGGGTCTCCGGCGTAAGGTTGTGCCAGAATCCTCGTCCGAAGACGACGAGGCACACTCCTCCCCCGAAGGGGAAGAAGAAGAAGAGGAGGAGGCTGCCCCATCCGGAAAGGACAGGGGGCTTGAGAGAGCGGACCAGGGGACCAGGAGAGGCCCCCGGCGCAAGGCCGTCATACCCTCGTCGTCCGATGACGACGAGGCAAATTCCTCCCATGGAGGAGGGGGGAAACAAGAAGAAACTCCACCTCCCCGTATGTGGGGGGGGGAGAAAAAGAGGAAGGCCGCCCCGGAGGGGGAGGCTGGGATGTCCAAGAAGGGAAAAGCGTCCCTTCCGGACTACTCCGCCACCGCCACGGATAGCGAGGAGGGGTGGCTGCCCAGGAAGAAGCCCTTAGTGCGATCGTAAGTATCTGCACTCCATTGTAATTTTGCTTCATAGTTTTGTTATAACGACGAACTTGTATGTAGTCCGGCCAGGGCCCATCCCGAGGTGTCGTCTTCGGACGGGTCTTTGAGCGATTCGGCGATGAACTCGCTCCCGATGACCACTACTCCTCAGCCCGTAGATGACATGGAGGTGTTATCCCAAAGGCTCCCAGAGCGGGGGGAGGTGGCTCTGGAGGCGCCCCAAGGCGGCATACCAGATGTCGGACACGCGGGGTTCAAGATCCCCGCGGATCCTGTTGATGAGAGCTGCGATAGACCGGACTCTCAGCCGAACACTTTTCCGGAGTCTTCAATGGTTCCGGACTTAGGCGGACAGCCCCTCGTTAAGGAGGGCGAGCTGTCTGTGCCGAGGACTTCCGCTACGCCTGAGGCGCCGGATTGTCTGCTGGAAGCACTTCGAGGCGCTTCCATGGATGAAGAGCACCGTACTCTTATGAGTGCGGTGATTCAGAAGGTTTCGTCCGCCAAGAGCGGACTAACCGAAGCCTGCACCAGCCTCGTGACAGGCTTTGAGGTAAGTAATAAAAATATGTGAAAGTACCACCCGATAGGTAGTAGCCCCTGATACTCTATTTGGTGTTCGGAAGGAAAAACCAAATGGAGGGTCAATTATAATCCGCAGGAGTCTAACAATAAGTTTGAATGTGAATAAGCAGGCTATGCTGCTTGCCGCTGCGGTCCGTACGGCCGAGATCGCCGGACTAAAACAGGACCTGAAGCATGTGCAGGGAGAGCTCGACCTCACAAGGAGGCAGCTCGAAAAGAACAAAGGTGAATGATTCCCCGCTCTCATATAATGAAGGGTAGATAAAATTGGTCATTCTAACAACGAAACGTCGTGATTTGATAATAGAGGCCACCACCAAAGTGGTGTCTCTCACGAAAGCGATGTACGAGGCCGAACACAAGGCAGCCTTGGACCGCAAGGAGCGTGAAAAGCAAGAAACCCAAGTGGGCGAGGTACAAGAAGAGCTCCAGGAGCTCGGCAAGAAGTTCGAGTCCGTGCAGCATGAGCTTAAGGCAAAATAGGCCGAGCTTGCAAAGGCCCGTGCAAGTATAAAAGACGCCAAGGCTGAAGCGGAGAAGACACAGCAGCAAATCCAGGAGGCCAAAAAGATAACGGCGGGTAAGAAATTCTTTATGAAAAGAAAACATGTGGAGGAGGCGTTTCTTTTACTTACCCGAGTCCGGAGCTCTCCAGGGGCATTCGCAGATCTGCCATGCAGCGTATCAAATGTCGTGGAGTTCTACCGTGCTCAGGAGGGGAGCTCAACGGAGAAGTTGTTCTGGTCCCAGTATGCTGGGGCCGAACATCCAATGCCTCTGAGTGACCAACTGAAGCAGTTGGTCGAACTCCACAGGGCGGCCGAAGTGGCTATGAAGGATTTCATAGTCCGGATGTGGCCTAGTGAGCCCCTGCCCACCAGCTACTTCGGCCTGATCAAGTGGATGGTGAATGCCTGTCCGCGACTGGAAGTCATCAAGCAATCCTTTTGCATTGAGGGTGCCCGCCGGGCCTTTGCCCGTGTGAAGGTGCATTGGGGTAAGCTGGATGCGGAGAAGCTGGTGAAGGACGGGCCGCTAGAGGGCAAGCTGCATCGCATTCAGGAGAAGTATTATGATGGTGTTATGAAGGGCGCTCGCCTTGTGGCCGATGAATGTACCAGGGATATACTTTTCGAATGAATTCACTTCTGTCATGTTTGTAATTTAAAGACGAAGTTACTTGCGCTATGTAGCGCTTTTGTTATTTAAAATATTACCTTCTGTGCGGCTGTTTATAAAATTCTGAAAGTAGGCCAGTCGTCGGCTTCCGCCCCCATGTAACTAGTACTGGGGTGTTCGTGGAAAACCCGGACACTCTTTATCCAAATGTTTGATCCCTTAAGGAGGTGTCCGGCGCAGCGAACAAGGCAATCGGACTATTCGGCTTTATAACCTTCACTTAGCCATAGAAGTCTACAATTTTAGATTTTGGTGAAGCCCCTAGAATCCGAAAGACCGAATTGGGGCGCTATATACGCCTAAATCGGATGAAGCCTAATTATCGCCTAAAGCGGAAAAATCTTTAAGGATTTCTAGACCTCTCGAGCAGCGACCAGCTCTCGCCACATCATGTCGGTCAATTTTCGGCTTTCTCTACTGAGGTGCTCGTTCGGAAGAACCGGGGCACAATCGCAGTAGTTCTCCCTGCGCTACCTTAGCCGAATTAACAGAATGTAAGGCACCGAAACAAAGGAGCCGGGCTATCCCAACTGTAGACCCAAGACATGATTCGGAGCTGATGCATATAATGCTATAAGTTCGGGGTGCCGCACTGTTGAAAGTGTTCGGACTTGTCTTGCCATGTTATGGGGCGCCATAAGAAGCCCCTGGCAAACTGAACGTACCAAAGTGTACGGATGCAATATCAAATAGACATTTTTAAGAAAAAAATGCTCAAATAAGAATAATAAGTTGACCCTATGTGTGATCTCCCATTGATGAATAATACGTTTAAGCGTATGTTTACAATGGATGCATTAAGCGGAGATAAATAGGATTATTTGACATATCCTATCCAGGGGCAAGCTACGTACAGATAGATAAAACATGTATAACGACCATAAATAGATTCCACCTGGGTATTTTCCTTCTGCGCGGAAAGCCTATTGCCTCCCTGGTTTTCTCTCCTATGTAAGTTTGACAATCCGGCTCTTCTGGAGAGGCTGCACTAAAGCAATGTCTTGAAAGGAAAGGTTACGAAGTGTGTGGCGGCGATACTGCACTGTTGACTGAGCCACTGTTGCGCCTCCGCCTGTGCCCATGGTATTTTGAGTGCGTAATTGTGTACGTGTGGCATGAATGCTGCTTTGATGGGATTTGAGTGGAGGCCGGACTGCTAGTTGTGCTCTTCGCGTTCCTGGTGATCCTGTTGCGGGGTGTTCCGACCTTGCTTGACGGAGCTTGAGGTTGTCGTCGCCGGATTGGTGGTTTGCCGGAGGAGGCCGCATTGTACTTCTGCCGGGAGGGCTGCAGTATGCTCTTCTGTACGGAGAGAGCGGTCCATGTTTCCGTTGACTGTTATGACCCCGCTTGGGCCTGGCATCTTGAGCTTGAGGTATGCGTAGTGTGGTACCGCATTAAATCTAGCGAATGCAGTTCGTCTGAGCAGTGCGTGGTAACCACTACGACAAGGGACGATATCGAAGATTAACTCCTCGCTCCGGAAGTTGTCTGGAGATCTGAAGACCACTTCCGATGTTATAGATCCCGTACAACGGGCCTCTACTCCAGGAATTACACCTTTAAAGGTGCTTTTGGTGGGCTTGATCCATGAAGGATTGATGCCCATTTTGCGCACTGTGTCCTGGTAAAGTAGGTTCAGGCTGCTGCCGCCGTCCATAAGGTCTCGCATGAGGTGGAATCCGTTGATGATTGGGTCTAAGTCCAATGCGGCTGGGCCGCCGTGACGGATACTAGTAGGGTGATCCCTACGATCAAAGGTGATCGGACAAGCTGACCATGGGTTGAATTTGGGGACGACTGGCTCCATCACGTAGACGTCCCATAGTGCTCGCTTCCGTTCCCTCTTGGGGATGTGAGTGGCGTAGATCATGTCGACCATTTTCACCTGGGGGGGAGGGGATTTCTTCTGTCCCCCCGTGTTCGGACGCCGGGGCTCCTTGTTGTCATCGCTGTGCAGCCCCTTGTCCTTGTTTTCGGCGTTTATTTTGCCGGCCTGTTTAAATACCCAGCAGTCTCTATTGGTGCTGTTGGCTGGCTTGTCCGGGGTGCCATGAATTTGGGATGGGCGCTCTAGTATACGGTCTAGACTGGATGGTCCCTGATTGTTTCTTTTGAATGGCTTCCTCTGCTGACCGGATTTGGATCCGCTAAATCCGGCATTGACCGTTGTGTCTTCGGTGTTGTCGCCGTTGTTCCGTCGCTTGTGTCTATTGTGCCGTAGCTTGCCATTGTTGTCACGGACATCTGAAGTGCCAGAATGCGGCATAGTGCTGCTACGAGCCAACCAGTTGTCCTCGCCCGCACAAAAGCGGGTCATTAGTGTCGTGAGAGCTGCCATGGACTTTGGTTTCTCCTGGTCAAGGTGTCGGGCGAGCCACTCGTCACGAATATTATGCTTGAAGGCCGCTAGGGCTTCGGCGTCCGGACAGTCAACTATTTGGTTCTTTTTAGTTAGGAACCGAGTCCAGAATTTCCTGGCTGATTCTCCGGGCTGTTGAGTAATGTGGCTCAAGTCATCGGCATCCGGAGGTCACACATATGTGCCTTTGAGGTTGTCAAGAAATGCGTCTTCTAGGTTTTCCCAACTGCCAATGGAATTTGCGGGCAGGCTGTTTAGCCAGTGTTGGGCGGGTCCTTTGAGCTTAAGGGGGAGATACTTGATGGCATGTAGATCGTCTCCGCGGGCCATGTGGATGTGGAGAAAGAAATCTTTGATCCATACCGCGGGGTCTGTTGTGCCATCATATGATTCGATGTTTACTGGTTTGAACACTTCTGGGAATTCATGATCCACCACTTCATCGGTGAAGCAGAGGGGGTGTGCGGCGCCTCTGTGCCGGGCTATGTCATGACGCAGTCCGGCTGCGTCTGACTGGTTATATTCGGCCCGACCGGATTTGCTATTAGTGTATCCGGTATGACGGTCATCGTCATGTGCTGCGGCGCGCCCCCGTGATCCGTAGATGATCTTGGTTGTCCTGCGGTGTTGTCAAGTCTATCGCGCAGGTCCTGAGTATTGCCCCGGGCCGTAGTAAACTGGCGTGGGTGTGCGGGCTGGTATTTAGGCTGATATGTCGTTTTATCCCGACCTCGAGGTGGCCGGTCAGCCGTGTGGCGTTCGAGTCCATATTCCTCGGCTGCCAGGACTTCTGTCCATCTATCTGTGAGCAGGTCTTGATCAGCTTGAAGCTGCTGCTACTTCTTCTTCAGGCTTCTCGTGGTGGCAATAAGCCGGCGCTTGAAGCGCTCCTGCTCCACGGGGTCCTCGGGCACGCCGAACTCGTCATCGCTGAGGCTAATCTCGTCTTCAGAGGGGGGCATGTAGTTGTCCTCCTCCGGATACCCGTCCGACGCCTGTTCATCTGGGCTGTCCTGCCCATCTTCCTGATTGGCCTGCTCGAAGGCGGGCTGATCGGGGTTGTATTCATCTTCGGCACCATCCGAATTGTTTTCGTCTCCGGTGCCGGTATTGCTTTGGCGGGGCTTGGAGCGGCGCTGGTGACGCCCATGCTTTGATTTCTTCTTGGAGGGGTTATCCTCCATTGCCTCATCGCCATTGGTTTCTTTCGGAGTGTCCACCATATATATATCGTATGAAGAGGTGGTTGTCCACCACCCTATGAGCGGTGGCTCCTGTATGTCTCCTGCATCATCATCCATACCGTCGATGTCTTCAAAGTCAAAGTCAAGCACGTCGGTTAAATCATCGACCGTGGCAGTGAAGTGGGTGGTGGGTGGGCAGCGAATTCCTTCGTCGCCTGCTTCCCACTCAAGCCGGACATAGTTCGGCCCAGAGCCTCCTGACAAAGAGAGAGACTTTAACGAGTTCAGCATGTCACCAAAGGGCGAGTGCTGAAAGATGTCCGCAGTGGTAAACTCCATTACCGGAGCCCAGCCTGGCTCGGCCAGCTCGACGGTATGCGGACCGGAGCCAACAACCGGATACGAGTCCGGGGGTCCGGGGTTACAGGCCTCCATAGAGGTGAGACCTATGTTCGGCTCTACCGCCGATGAGTATGTGGCCTGCGGGGCGGGGTCCATCCCTCCGTCCTTAGGCAACACAACCTGCTCTGGATTTAGATCCGGAGCTACTGTAGGGATGATATCCCGAAAATTGTCCGATAGCAGGTCTAGGCCGTGCTCGTCGTGACTGTCCGGCGCTCCTGGCACGGACCCGAATCCGTCGAAGATCAAGTCTCCGCGAATATCCGCTATGCAGTTAAAGTTTCCGAACCTGACCTGATAGCCAGGGGCGTAGCTATCGATCTGCTCCAGATGGCCAAGCGAATTGGCCCGCAGTGCGAAGCCGCCGAACACAAAGATCTGTCCGGGGAGAAAAGTCTCGCCCTGGACCGCGTCGTTGGCGATTGAAGACGCCATCAAGCCTCGAAGCGACGACACAGAGGAACTCTCAATGAAAGCACCAATGCCGGTGTCAAAACCGGCGGATCTCAGGTAGGGGGTCCCGATCTGTGCGTCTTAGGCTGATGGTAACAGGAAGCAAGGGACACAATGTTTACCCAGGTTCGGGCCCTCTCGATGGAGGTAAAACCCTACTTCCTTCTTGATTAATATTGAAGATATGAGTAGTACAAGAGTAGGTCTACCACGAGATCATAGAGGCTAAACCCTAAGAGCTAGCCTATGATGGTATGATTGTAATTGTGATCGGCCTTCTAAGGACCATCCTCTCCGGTTTATATAGACACCGGAGAGGGCTAGGGTTTACATGGAGTCGGTTACAAGGAAGAAAACATAATATCCGGATCGCCAAGCTTGTCTTCCACGCAAAGGAGAGTCCCATCAGGACACGAGCCGAAGTCTTGAGTCTTGTATCTTTATGCTTCAATAGTCCGGACGATGTATACAGTCCGGCTGTCCGGATACCCCCTAATCCAGGACTCCCTCAGGGGTGTCGCGGGGGAGCATGAACCCTTTGGGGAAGGGCTCCTACCGGATGCGTGGGCCGAAGCATGCCGGCCCGATAGCGCCGCTCTCCTCCACCTCCAGGGAGAGAGCGAGCTGAACGAGGCGGTGGCAAGTGTCAACATCGTCGATGGCGCGCTGGCCGAGTCGACTTGCGGCCAGGCGACGGGGGGTCGGGTCGGTTGGAGCCGGACGCTGGCCATGCTGGCCGGGTCCATGCTGGATCTCTAGGATGGGCTCGTCGCCCAATCCACCGGCGGCAGTGGCGGCCGGGTCGCGCCGAGTTCGAGCTCGGCCGGAGTGCGGCTCACCGGGTGGCGAGGAAGCGGTGTGAAGAAGTTCACCAGGTCGGCCGAGGCTGGCGGAGCCGGATCTCGCCGGCTTGGCAAGCTGGTTGAGGTGGTCCTGCTGGGTGTTGGCCGCGTGGAGGAGTTCGTGCATCTGCCCGATGCGCTCCTTCAGCTCCTCGCCCCAGAGCTGGTCCAGGCCGACCGCGGCTGCCTCGGCAGCGCGCATGTTCTTCGCTGGGGTCTCGTAGACGGCCGGGTCGGCGCCGAGGGCCCGACCGATCGCTCCTCCCCGGGCACGCACATTGGCGACCCGACTTGGCTTGGCCGCGGTGGGCGTGAATCCGTACGCGCATCGCGCTCCAGCTGAGCGGCGTCCATGCGACGCTGAGTGGCGGCGAAAGTCTCGGACAGGTCCAGCATCTACTGGCGCCTTTCCTCGAGCTGGGTTCGGGCCTCAGTGACGTTGGTGGCGTCGACAACGGTGCCAATGGGGATGCGGAGCCTCTGCATCACGGCGTGCAACAGATCAGACGGCTCGGCCCGTTCCGCTGCGGCCCTGGCTTCGGCAGCCTTCCTCGTCTTGCTCAACGAGGAGGAGGCGCCATCGCCGGTGATGAAGACCTCCATATAGACGTCCATTGCCCCGGCGGAAACGCCGCCACCGAGGGAGAGGGGAGAGTCGGAGTAGCTGAGCACCTCGCTGGGGTACTCGTCGTCCGCAAACGCATCGGAGATGCATAGTGCGGCGAAGGAGGCGGCGAGCGCGCCGATGACATTGTCCGCCAGCGCGATGGACTCGTCGGTGTAGGAGAAGGGCCCCGTCTGAAGCATGCTCCCGGCCAGCTCTTCGAGCTGCCCCATGGTGGGTGCCAACTATCGTGGTGGGCGCATGGCAGATGCCAAGGGATGGCTAAAGAGAGGAGGAGGCTCGAGGGCGCTGGTGGACTCCAGAAGCGAGGTTGGCATGAGCAGGCGCAGGACGCCGGACATACCCAAGTTCGGGGCTCTCCGTAGAGATAATACTCCTAGTCCTGTCGAGTGTAGTTGGATTTTGGATAGTACAATGCTGCTCCTGGAGCTGTATGGGGGAGGAAGGAAGCTGGCCAAGGCTCTGGCTGCTCCTTCTCTCTAGTGTTGCTTTTGGTGGCTAGTTCTATGCTTACTTCTATGTGTGTCTTGCTTGTCTGTCTTTTCTTACATGCCTCTGTGATCACGAGCTCATGGGGGGTTTTAAAGACCAACCCCCCACGGGTACAATGGTAATGTTACAAGTCGGTGGGTCTGTATTGTCGGTGTCTGGGAACCCGGGCTGGGTCCCGCTGTGGGCTTGTGGTTCACCGGGTTCCCCTAGGTGCGGGCCCTGCGTGCCTAGGGGGACTGTGTGCCATCTTGTCGATCGTCAAGGCGTGGCCGAGTCGAGTCGTGTATAGTGAAAGTGCAACTATCCCTAGGTGGTTTTGGTAATTCCTAACAACATATTGCTCATTGAGCTAATGCTATTTCAAGATGAATATTTCAGGAAAGCTCAATGACTGGCATGGCATAGATGAGAAAAGTGGATCCCTCAAAATGCTAAGGACAAAAGGATTGGCTCAAGCTCAAAGCTCAAGACTCTACATTTTATATTTTAGTGATCCAAAATCACATTGAGTCTATAGGAAAAGCCAATACTATTAAGGAGGGATGAGGTGTTGCTTAATGGCTTACTTGCTCAAAGTGCTTAGTGATATGCTCCAAAACCCTCAACTACTTTCTCACATCCACATATGACCTAAACCAAAAGTCAAACTTGGCCCCACCGATTGTTTCTATCCGGCGCCACCGAGTTCAGATGTCATAGCCACTGCCACAAACCCTAGGCAAATCGGTCTCACCGATAGGGATCTCGGTCTCAGCGAGATGGGATTGTAATCTCTCTGTTTCACTTTGTAACGTTTCGGTACCACCGAGATGAGCGATCGGTCCCATCGAGATTGCAATGTAAACTCTCTGTTTCCCTTTCGTAACATTTCAGTCTCATCGAAATGAGTGAACCGGTCCCACCGAGTTTACCTGACCAACTCACTGGTTAGCTTTTTACCAAAATCAGTCCCACCAACTTTTGTAATCGGTCTCACCGAGATTATGTTATGCCCTAACCCTTACCATATCGGTCCTACCGAGTTGCATGTCGATCCCACCGAAAATCTTAACGATCACTAGATTTGCTGAATCGGTCCGACCGAGTTTCTCAATTTGGTTCCACCAAGATCGGCAAGTTGTGTGTAACAGTTAGTTTTTGTGTGGGGGCTATATATACCCCTCCACCTCCTCTTCATTCATGGAGAGATCCATCAGAACGAACCTACACTTCCAACTTTCATTTTCTGAGAGAGAACCACCTACACTTGTGTTGAGGCCAAGATATTCCATTCCTACCATATGAATCTTGATCTCTAGCCTTCCCCAAGTTGCTTTCCACTCAAATCTTCTTTCCACCAAATCCAAATCCTGTGAGACTATCATTTGAAGCACAAGAGCAAGAAGTTCATCATCAACACACCATTTGTTACTTCTTGGAGAGTGGTGTCTCCTAGATTGGCTAGGTGTCACTTGGGAGCCTCCGACAAGATTGTGGAGTTGAACCAAGGAGTTTGTAAGGGCAAGGAGATCGCCTACTTCGTGAAGATCTACCTCTAGTGAGGCAAGTCCTTCATGGGCGACGGTCATGGTGGGATAGACAAGGTTCCTTCTTCGTGGACCCTTCTTGGGTGGAGCCCTCCGTGGACTCGCACAGCCGTTACCCTTCGTGGGTTGAAGTCTCCATCAACATGGATGTACGATAGCACCACCTATCGGAACCACGACAAAAACATCCGTGTCTCCAATTGCGTTTGAATTCTCCAAACCCTTCCCTTTACATTCTTGCAAGTTGCATGCTTTACTTTCCGCTGCTCATATATTCTTTGCATGCTTGCTTGAATTGTGTTAAGATTGCTTGACTTGTGCTAAGTTAGCTAAAATCTGCCAAAGACTAAAACTGGGAAAAGGATAAGTTTTTATTTGGTCAAGTAGTCTAATCACCCCCCCCCTCTAGACATACTTCCGATCCTACATACAGTGCTCTCCATCAGGTTGCCGCTTGCTGCCTTCAACGGTGAGGGCGGGGGCACTGTAGCCACGCCGGCCCTGGTCAGCGGGTAGGTGAGGGGCACTGTTGCCACGCTCCGGCTGACCAGAGGCATGGGTGAGGTATTGTTGCCTCGGTCATTGTTAATTGAAGACTCGTCCCATCATACGGCCAGGATGGGACGGGTGCTGACCCATGGCTGGATTGCGAAGCACGCCACGGGTGAAGCTGGCTTGACGATGAAGCTTCGGTTGTGCCGTGTTCGGCTGTCTTGCGCTAGTTGTTGAGGCCGAGTCGACGCGTCTTGCCGGGTCGAGGAGCCTGGCCGGGTTACAAGGCTTGGCCAAGCGTGTGCCGGTTTGAGGGACGATGCCAGCCCCGTAATTTTTGAAGAGGATCTGGGTTCCATTGCCTTCCCGGGGTTCATCCCCCCGACACCCCCTCAATGCAACCGGAAGCAGTTGCGTCATAATCACGTGGTAGTCATGAGACTTTAGGTTCTGCAACTTTTTATCTGGCATATTTATTATTCCCTTTATATTCGACGAGAAGCCAGACGGGACCTTCATACTGAGAAGGCATTCAAAGAAGATTTCCTTCTCTTCTTTGGTAAGAGCGTAGCTGGCAGGACCTTCATACTTCTTTGGAGGCAAGACGTCTTATTCGTGCAAATGTTGCAGGTCCTCCCGTGCCTTCATTGTATCTTTTGTCTTCTCGTACACGCCTAAGAAGCCTAGCAGGTTCATGCAAAGGTTCTTCGTCACGTGCATCACGTCGATCGAAGAGCGGATCTCTAGGTCTGTCCAGTAGGGTAGGTCCCGAAATATAGATTTCTTCTTCCACATGGGTGAGTGTCCCGCAGCGTCACTCGGAACAGATAGTCCGCCAGGACCCTTTCCGAAGATTACTTTTAAATCATTGACCATAGCAAGTACGTGATCACCGGTACGCATGGAGGGCTTCTTCCGGTGATCTGCCTCGCCTTTGAAGTGCTTGCCTTTCTTTCAAAATTGATGGTTGGTCGAAAGAAATCAATGATGCCCCAGGTAAACATTCTTTCTGCATTTGTCCAGGTATATACTTTGGGTGTCATCTAAATAGTGCGTGCATGTGTGGTATCCCTTGTTTGTCTGTCTTTAAAGGTTACTAAGAGCAGGCCAATCATTGATGGTGACAAACAGCAACGCATGCAGGTCAAATTCCTCCTGTTTGTGCTCATCCCACACACATACACCTTTTCCAGTCCACAGCTGTAAAAGTTCTTCAACTAATGGTCTTAGGTACACATCAATGTCGTTGCCAGGTTGCTTAGGGCCTTGGATGAGAACTGGCATCATAATGAACTTTCGCTTCAAGCACAACCAAGGAGGAAGGTTATAGATACATAGTGTCACGGGCCAGGTGCTGTGATTGCTGCTCTACTCCCCGAAAGAATTAATGCCATCCGCACTTAAACCAAACCATACGTTCCTTGCGTCACCTGCAAACTCCTTCCAGTACTTTCTCTTGATTTTTCTCCATTGCGACCCGTCAGCGGGTGCTCTCAACTTCCCATCTTTCTTACAGTCATCTCTGTGCCATCGCATCGACTTGGCATGCTCTTTGTTTCTAAACAGGCGTTTCAACCATGGTATTATAGGAGCATACCACATCACCTTGGCAGGAACCCTCTTCCGGGGGCGCTCGCCGTCAACATCACCAGGGTCATCTCGTCTGATCTTATACCGCAATGCACCGCATATCGGGCATGTGTTCAAATCCTCGTACGGACCACGGTATAGGATGCAGTCATTAGGGCATGCTTGTATCTTCTGCACCTCCAATCCTAGAGGGCAAACAACCTTATTTGCTGCATACGTACTGTCGGGCAATTCGTTATCCTTTGGAAGCTTCTTCTTCAATATTTTCAGTAGCTTCTCAAATCCTTTGTTAGGCACAGCATTCTCTGCCTTCCACTGCAGCAATTCCCGTATGGTACCGAGCTTTGCGTTGCCATCTTTGCAATTGGGGCACAAACCTTTTTTGTGATCCTCTAGCATGCGATCGAACTTCACCTTCTCCTTTTGGCTTCCACACTGACTCCTTGCATCAACAATGACCCAGCAAAGATCATCATCGGGCACATCGTCTGGTCCCTCTTGATCTTCAACAACTTCCCCCGCTGTATCATCACCATATTCGGGGGGCACATAGTTCTCATCGTCCTCTTCTTCTTCGCTGTCCTCCATCATAACCCCTATTTCTCCGTGCTTGGTCCAAACATTATAGTGTGGCATGAAACCCTTATAAAGCAGGTGGGTGTGAATGATTTTCGAGTCAAAGTAAGACTTCGTATTCTCACATATAGGGCATGTACAACACATAAAACCATTCTTCTTGTTTGCCTCAGCCACTTCGAGAAAATCATGCACGCCCTTAATGTACTCGGAGGTGTGTTTACATCCATTGTCGGTTCATCTGCGTGCATTATATATAATTAAGTGTGTCAAAAACCATTACAGAACATCATGAATAGATAATTAAGTGACCAAATTAATAGAAGTTCATCATCTCACATTAAAACCAAAGTACATACATAGTTCTCATCTAAAAACATATAGCACTCCAGAGTATCTAATTAATTAAACCATACATTGAAACTATGTAAAACATTTCAATGCCAAAACAAATGCGATCATAATTGCAACCAAGGTAACAATTGATCCAACGGCATAATGATACCAAGCCTCGGTATGAATGGCATATTTTCTAATCTTTCTAATCTTCAAGCGCATTGCATCCATCTTGTTCTTGTGATCATCGATGACATCCGCAACATGCAACTCCAATATCATCTTCTCCTCCTCAATTTTTTTTAGTTTTTCCTTCAAGAAATTTTTTCTTCTTCATCTAAATTTAACCTCTCGACAATAGGTTCGGTTGGAATTTCCGGTTCACATACCTCCTAGATAAATAAAATCTATATCACATTGGTCGGCCTAATTGTCATAAACAATAAATGAACCAAATAGTTATAAAGATAATATATACCACATCCGAATCGTAGACAGGATGAGGGCCGACGGGGGCGGATACCAAAACCATCGCACTAAATAATAAGAAGCAATAATAAAAGTAAGAAAATTATACAAGTATCTAATATAAACATACAAGTAAGAATTTTTTTTCCTTTCAGAAAGAAGATAAGAACAAGAGGCTCACCATGATGGTGCCGGCGGCGAGATCGGCGCGGGCGATCGACGGCTGTGAAGACGGGGACGGGACGTGACGGACCTCTAAACCTAGACAAATATTAAGGAAAATGGAGTTTGGAGGTCGAGCTTGGAGAGGAGAAAGCTTAAGTAATGTGGCTCGGGCATTCCATCGAACACCTGGTGTGCATAGGAGGTGAGCTAGAGCACCACAAAGCTCCCCCCTTGCCGGCCAGGAAAAACAGAGCATTAGGAGTGCTCTGCTCGCGGGCGAGGGGTATATATAGGCAACTCAATGGTCCCGGTTCGTGGCACGAACCGGGACTAAAGGTCACCCTTTCGTACCAGTTCATGCCATGAACTGGGTCCACTGGTGGTGGGCCAGGAGCGAGGACCATTAGTCCCGGTTAGTGCCACCAACCGGGACAAAGGTCCCAGACGAACCGGGACCAATGCCCCCACGAGGCCCAGCAGGCCCCTGGCCTCACGAACCGGGACCAATGGGCCCATGGGTACCGGTTCGTGATCGAACCGGGACTAATGGGCTAACTAGGCCCAAACGTATGCCTTGTTTTCTACTAGTGTCTTGTGCCGGAAAACTCACACGTTTCTCTCGTTCCAATTAGACTAATAGACAAGTATGGTGAGGGAGGTCATAGCTCGCCTGTTGGGGTTAGTACATTGGTACCATATTATTACTTTCTAGGATTCTAGAATTCTATAATATCCATTTCTAGAATCCTACTACAAAGTTGTGGATATGATCTAATATTTTTTAAATGTTTCTAGTTTGATGCGTCATGTGATTTTTGGTAATTAGCAATCATGTTCCACACTCTGACCATAATAACACATCAATTTAGAAAAGAATGGCAGTGATTCTGATCTATTGATATAGTTTCTTATTCCTGCACTCTAGCTGTTTGTGTTTTTGTTCAAACCAACATTTGTCGTCTATAATGCTTTGGACTTTAGACATAGAGTTGTAGACCACATAAGCTATTGAATCTTGGTGATCACGAATTTACACACAAAAGACCTGGTCAATTTTGGAATGCTTCTCGTTTTGCTTTTTTCTTCTCGTTGCTATTTTACTTTTTTTTTGAGAAAAGGATATTTTACTTGAGTACGCTGGTTTCATATGGTGTCACATCCTCATGGGAAATGACTATTTAATTGCAATAATGAAATGCTAGCTCCCTCGGGCATAGAGAAAAAAATGGTTGTTGGTTATAAACAGAATTAACTTCTGATTAACGCTATGCATGGGCATACAATTTTTTCCCTCATCTTCGTACACGTTTGACAAGCTCAGAATATTAACACAAGCGATAATGTCGTTGCCCACATGATTATCGCACCATGACCATCAATAGTTCAAGTTTGCCTTTATAAATGTCTACAAGTAATCCTCTTTAAAAAAACAGTGGCATGTGCATATCTCTTAGGCATAAGCTTTTTTTTGCCTACCATGTGTTCTCGAGATCATGATGTATACTTGATATTTGTTACTTCTACTGCATGGTGTTTTCACAAGAATTTGAATACAATATGACCTCGACTCTGTACATTAATATAACAGCTCCCCGAATTGTGCAAGGACTTGCAAGACTTGTTATCAGAGGTATAAACTAATATAAGGTGTTTTTAGATTACTTAATAGTGATGTAAAATGTCTTATAGGTAGCAGAAAAACGAATTCATACCAAAGAAGATTTTTTTTCCCATCAAACGTGAAACAATGTAAGTTCTAGCAAATCTTTCACAGTAGAATTCAACTTTTTTCTTACAACATAAGCTGATTGCAAATGACCATCAACCCAAACACATGTTCACTGCAATGTTCGCTCTATTTAGGAACCTGCCGGAAAGTACAAGCTCATTTAACCAGGATAACAAATTTCATTTTCTGTATAAAAAGGGAGCAAGTGAGTAAGTACAAAAACAGTCTAATGTTTTTCAAACCACATTTTTTTTGGATTCTATACGTGCATGGAACGTGCCTTTTACTAGTACTCTTTAGAATTTGATGGAAGCATTTGCCGCATTCAGCTAGCAGGGGAAAGTGTTAGCTATACAAGAGGTAGACTCATATCCTATACAAAGGGAACCTATAAAGTAGCGACTTTTTGAATGCATCGGTGCCAAAAACAGCCTCGGCAACATGGCGCGCGGTCATAGCAGGGAGGGAGGCGCTCAAGACTGGCCTAATAAAGCGGGTTGGCGATGGTAGTTCTATTGCCACTAGTAGAAAAGAGGGCTTTGGTCCAGGCCGGGTTAGCCCATTAGTCCCGGTTCAGTCTAGAACCGGGACTAATGGGGGCATTAGTCCCAGTTCGTGCGCCCAGGGGCCACGTGGGCTATTTGTCCCGGTTCGTCTGGACCTTTTAGTCCCGATTGGTGCCACGAACCGGACTAAAGGGCGCGATGCCCATTAGTACCGGTTCGTGGCACCAACCGGTACT
>NC_057810.1:122196543-122208190 GCF_018294505.1 Triticum aestivum | reverse complement strand
AAAATGATGAAAATGTCAAAAAAATAAAAGAAAATAAGTTTCCCATGTGATATGTGGTCTAGTTGTTGGGAAAATTTGCAAATATGAATTTCGACTTTATTTGCAAAATCTCTCGAGAATTTGTAAAAATGGGCATAACTTTTGCATACTAACTCGGATGAAAAAGTTTTTTATATGAAAAATCATCTACTCGAAAAGTTACATTCAAATTTAACTGGGTGAAACAGTTAAACATTTTCAAAATCCTCAAAAACCTAACAGAAAAAAAGTTACGGGGCTTTTAAGATAAAGAGTGGAAAAAATCGAAGAAAAATTCAAACTGTGGTCAAACAATGGTCAAACTAATTATTCTAGAATATTAGTGTTACTAAATAATTATTTCAGTTATTTTTAATTTTTGTCAAATCTGGTCAAACTGTGGTCAAACTATGGTCAAACAATGGTCAAACTAATTATTCAAGAAATATTAGTGTTACTAAATAATTATTGTTTTTTTAAAACAATAGTTTCAAACTCAAACAGTGAAATGTGTCACTTCATGCTCAAGCAAAATTCCTGAGGGTTAATAGGATTGACATCTTACTATTGTCAGGAAAACAACAAGTGCAGACTTGGAAACGAGGGAGAATAGAACCCGGAAGTTAAGCGTGCTCAGACTGGGGGAGTGGGAGGATGGGTGACCGTTCGGGAAGTTAGATGATTTGGAATGATGAGGGTTTATTAGAGATTAAAGGATAAATTGAGCAGTGATGAGGGGTGGTGATTAGAGATTAGAGGTTAAAATAATTCAGAAATTTAAAAATAAAAAAATATCAAAAAAATTCAAAAAAGAATTTCAAAAAAAATCATAAAATTTCCTTTAGTCCTAAAGGTGGAGCTCCACGTGGCCGCGGCCTTTAGTGCCGGTTCGTGTTAGAACCGGGACTAAAGGGGGGAGGCATTAGTAACGGCCCTTTAGTCCCGGTTCATAAGGGCCTTGAATTGGAGGTGGAATGAGCAGCTGGTTCGCCAAACTTTGATTGCCCCTGACGTTGCAACTATACTAAATATTCCTCTTCGACAGGGCGATGGTGAGGATTTCTATGTGTGGGCTTTTGATGCTTCGGGCAACTACATTGTTAAGACAGCATATCACACTCTCGTGACTCAGAAAGAGCGTCTTGCTCTAGAGGAAGGTCGGTTACCGGTACTTCAGGGAATGATCAACAGATGTGGAAGGCTCTTTGGAAGCTCAATGTGGTGCCAAAGGTATGGGTGTTCTGGTGGCGAGTTGTACGAGGAATTTTACCTGATGAACACACTCTCAACCGGAGGCACATTGCACAAATAAGCAGATGCAACATCTGTTTAGCTATGGAGGAAGATCTACAGCATGCATTAATGCTATGCTCTCATGCCAAACTTTTCAGTGCGGTAGCCCGTGCTTGGTTTGATATTCTGCTTCCCAGATTACATCCTAGCTCGTGGGCAAGGGACATTCTATGTCACCCAATGGTAGATGATAAGGACCGGCCAAAAATCATCACCATTCTGTTGTCCATGTGGCATTCACGGAACAGAATTAAGCATGATTAGGAGGGTCTTGATCCTATGATTTCCTTGCGATCCATCAAGGAGTCACTAGCTCTGTTGGAATTGCCACGTAGTGCAGCAAAAATTCTACCAGGTTATGGTTGGAATCCACCGGACCTGGGCATTGTCAAGATTACAACAGATGGGGCTATCAACTTCGAAGATAATTGTAGCGGTGCGGGTAACATCGCTCGATCCACTTCTGCATACCTGGGAGCATGGTGTAAGCCGCACGTGGGGATCTCGGATCCACTAATCGCAGAGGCATTGGCAATGCGTGAGGAGGCTCGTTTCGCAAGCCTGCGAGGACTCACACATGTGATCATGAAGCTGGACTGCCTGGAGTTGGTGCAACTCTGGAATACTCGTCACAATTCTCGTTCAATTGTGGCTCCAATCTTACTTGACATTGAAGAGCTAGTTAGCAATTTCTCTTTATTTAATGTACTTCATGTAACTCGTTCGGCTAATGTTCCGGCTCATCTCTGTGCTAAACATGCCTGCACATTGAATGTGACCGAATGCTGACTCAATGTGATATCTAGCTTCCTAGTGACCAACTTGATGGCTGATTATCCTAGGTCTGCTGTGATTTAATAAAGCTCTCTCTCTTGATTGCCGCAAAAAGAAGTACAACATTGTATATATGTCCCCGCAAAGAAAGAAACAAAAAGAGAGTATAACATCCTACAACAAATTATGCGAATCAATCTGTGATTCGATGGTTAGAGTGACAGTGGTATCGCTAGCCCACCAGAGTTCAGGTCCTGATGCGTGCATTATTCCTGGATTAATTTTGGGATATCAGGTGATACGCCTTCAGTAGGAGACGTTCCCCTCAACGACGAGGCGCGTGACTTCATAAATCTCAAGATGATATGCCGGTTCAGTCTCTCGAAGATGCTCATAGGGATAGGGTGTTACGTGGGTGAGTGTATGCGCATATGTATGACCGCTTGCGCTATACTGTGTTAAAAAAAAGGCCTACACCCAATTATTACAACACGCTACGATACAAATATTTCAACACTATGCATCAACTACATGCTGATCCGGGTCGCAGCGACCTAGAACGAGACGGAAGGATTCCAGCAGACAAGGACGATCGGATTCGATCAAGTTATCTACCAGCCTTTTCCCCTCCGAATTGCCTTCAAACCAGTGGGCCACGAGCGCGGCGAAAATGAAGACGAACCAGCAGCCGACGAGAGCTGCCAGGAGCCCCCCGAGGTCCACCATGATACCCAGCATGGTCTTCGTAGGATGGGAGTCCTTGAAGTCAAAGGAGCTCTGGAAGGCGAGGACGAGCGCCAAGGCGACGCAGCACACTAGGCACATGTACACGCGCCGGCTGCACTCGGCGGGCTCCGCCTCTGCCACGCTGCCCTCGTCCACGTCGGGATTCTCGATGTCAGCCATAGCTGTGTGATCGATCGGTCGACCCGGCGTGGTAACGCTTTCTCTAGCTGGTGATACGTACGTACGTCATAGGACTTCCGTCCTTTATATGAGCCGTACACGTGCGCCTTCTCGGCATGTAACCGAGCCGACCAGGAGTACGTACGTGTGGCAGCAACCCTGCTTGTTTGTGAATAAGTTGGGTGCGTGGTTTGGTTCCCAGGAGGAAAAGGTATTTGCTATTTACTCATTCGTATTACCTTAGTCCTGGTTCATTGACCCCCTTCGTACTTTTTCCCAATTTTAATCTTAAATTTAACTAAAAAATATTATTACATGCCATCAAAAATTATATCATTGGATTTGTATTTGAACATGGCCACTGCTAGGCGTCATCCGGATGACGAAAGCAAATTGTAAACCGCCTCTCCCGCCATTGGATTAAACATTGAGCAGCAGTCTATTTGAGAAAAGGACCACGAGCACAACCCAGTGGAATTTGACCCGTCATCTCTGCAGCGCAACACCAATCCATCGCTCATCGCCCTCCAGTCTCGTGCTGTGTCCTGCCGCACCGTCCAGGTACCATCGTCGCCTTGTAGCAGTTGACGACAGCCTAGATTAACAAGTCATCTCCCCCACCACAAAAAGAAACTGTTGCATTGAAGCTTCCGCCGCCGACGAGATGAGCAGGTCGGGGCGCCACATCACATTGCATTGCAGCTCCGCCGTCGGT
Organism: Triticum aestivum; assembly: GCF_018294505.1. Taxonomy (NCBI): domain Eukaryota; kingdom Viridiplantae; phylum Streptophyta; class Magnoliopsida; order Poales; family Poaceae; genus Triticum; species Triticum aestivum. The sequence goes on along the minus strand of NC_057810.1, from coordinate 122,204,484 downwards.
GAGAACCGTGGGTGGCAGCAGCACCCTCGTTGCATTGCAGCTCCGTCGATTCTCCATTGCTGCTCCATGGAAGCCCAGACGGCCCTCCGACGGTGCTCCATGGCAGCACTAGGCGGCACGGCAAAGCTCCGTCGCAGCACCGACCGTCCTGGCGATGCTCCATTGAAGCTCCATGGCAGCACCGTGCGACACGGCAAAGCTTCCATCGCAGCAATGACGCCCCAAACCACGCTCCATGGCAACACATCGCTGAGACCACCGTCGAACCCGTCGCCGCAACACGACTTGCAGCAGTTCGTGGATGAGCTGCATCACCGAGCCCCGGTCCATAACACTGGCGGGCGCCAGTCAAATCACATCACCTGAGGCCTTGCAGCAAACAGAGGTACGCAGGCAACCGGCCGCCTGGAAGCAGCTAGCGCGCGCGGCGACCAGCCCTGCACCACCGTCGCCATCCATGGAAGCACCCGGGTGTGGGCGTCACCTCCAAGCAGCTGTACCCCTCACCCCACCCCATGCAGCAGCGGCCGCGCGGACCATGAGGCAGCAGCCGGCGTTGGACCCTCCTGATTTCTCATCTCCAGCGGCGGTGTCTCTCGATTCCGAACGAGAGAAAGAGAAATGGGAAAAGGAAGAAAGAAATGAGTGGAGGGAGATAAGGTGGGAGGAGAGCGGTGAATGAACCCCCAAGGGGCCACGTGGCGTGCAAAGACCGTGGTTTACGAAAGAGAAAATCAGCCGGTTGATTTAGAGGATTTACCTTGAACATAGTTTCCGATGATATTATATTGGCGACTACAAATCAACCGACTGATTTCCCACAAAAATCAGTCGGTTCAGCGGTCGTGGGATCGTCTCCCTTACATCCATCGGATACGTCAACGTCCGGTTACGTCATTCTGCTTACATCACAACGTCGGCGCCCAGCTCGCAGTCGACGCTCCGCAGCAGAGCCACACCCCCGTCTCCTCTGTAGCAGTCGCCATCGGCCACACAACATCGCCGTCGGCCACGTAGCATCACAACAGCAACTCCCCTGGCAGCACCAACGGAGCCGGTGGCGCTCCATTGCATGCAGCGCCGGCGTTGCTTCAATGCAACCCCGACGAAGCTTCAACGGCTCCTGCGGCCCTCCATTGCAGCTCCAGCGGTGCTTCGTTGCAGCTCCGGCGGCAAAGCTTCGACGACCCCACGGTGCTTCAATGCAGCTCCGGCGGTCCGGCGATGATGCACTGCAGTAACGTTCCTGGCAAGCTCCACCGCAGCAGCGGCGCCCGCGGATGCTGCAACGAAACGTGCGACAACGACGGAGGGTGCAGCGACAACACACGACGGTGCCGACGGATGCTTCGATGCAGCCACAGCAATGGCAACACATGGCCGGGCGGCGAGAACTTGAAGCAAGGCGCGGCCGTGCGGTGAGAGCTTGCAGCAAGGTGCGGCCGTGCGGCGAGAGCTTGTAGCAAGGCGTGGCCAGGCATCGCCTCCGGCGTCGCCATGTGCACAAGTGCGTTAGCTGCTTGCTGCCGTGGTGAGGTTGGCGAAGAGGAGAGATGTGAATGGATAGGAAGATAAGGAGGGGAAGAAAGCACGAGGGGATAAGGTTTCAGCAGTTGGGACTTGGGAGACGACGTGCGCGCGGCTGGGCCCGAGCGGGACACGCGTCAATCAAGCGAGGCGGTTTACGAACCTGCTTGATCAGTCAGTCAATCTTAATCGTTTTCCTATTATTTTTGCTATGTATTACTTATATTTTATTTGTTAATATTATGGTCAAAATATGATCATAAATATTAGGAGGACTAAGAGCATCTCAAGCAGACCCTGTAAAAGGGTCGAACCCGTATAATTCCGGCGAGTATACGGGTTCGGCCCGTTTTTCGGGTTAAATTAGACACCGTATCTCGGGCCCGGCCCGTAAAAATTTTACCGTGGCCCCGAAAAACTCCCACCACACCGCTATGCGGTTTTAACGCTCGAGTACGTGTCAAACTCTATCCGCTTCCGCCGACGCTCTGCCACGATTACCCTCCTGCTTCGCCCCAATTTCTCACCGTCGGCGAGCCTAAAAAAGCCATAGATGGCTACGAAAGCGGTGGGGATGATGCGGAACGCCGCCGCCACGCGCCATGACTCAACCACGGGAGCCGGCCGCAGCAGGCGTTCGAACGCCGTGAGCTCGTCGACTATGAGCACGAGCTCGTGGTCCACCGCCACACGTCCTTCGGCTCCTCTACCGCGGGGAGCTCGTTCGCGGGCGCCTCGAGCTCGTGGCTCACTCTGGTCAAGAGAGAGCCGGAGGAGCTTGGGCCGCTCACCGTCAAGCTCGAGGCCGACCCGCCACCGTGTCGAGGAGTAATTGGCCCCGAGGACTACCTCCCCCGGGGCAGGAGGAGCACCTAGAGTGCGTCATCATGGAGCGCTCAACGAGGGGGCAGGAGGAGGCCGACGCGCTCCGCCGCCGCGGCCTTGACTACGAGTGAATCTTCCTCGAGCAAGGCATCCCGGTGTCGCAGGCGCACACGTCCAAGGAGGCGGACCAGCGCGTCATGAAGATCGAGCAGGCCAGGGTCTTCATCAACCTCGACTCCGACGAGGACTGAGCTCCTCCGGCTCCTCCGTCGCGTCGTCACCATCGCGAGCTCGTTGATTTTGGTAGCGTAGACTTGGGTATGCTGCACGGCCCACAGATTCCCCGCTAGTAGTACAATGTAGATGAACTATGTATGATCAATGTCGTATGATGATGAACTATGTATGATCAATGTCGTTGCAAGCTCCCGCGAATGCTTTTTAAATTTTATAGTTTCATATACGGGGTCTGATTTACAGTGCATGAATTCACCCCGCATATCAGATCTACAGTGAACTGTAAAGTTTTGCAGATCGGTATTATACAGGGTTTGCTAGAGATGCTCCACTAGTAGAAAAGGGGGCAATGGTCCAGGCCGGGTCAGCCCATTAGTCCCGGTTCAATCCAGAACCGGGACCAATGGGGGCATTGGACCCGGTTCGTGAGCCCCGGGGGCCGGCCGGCCCACGTGGGCCATTGGTCCCGGTTCGTCTGGACCTATTGGTCCCGGTTGGTGGGACGAACCGGGACCAATGTGCCTTGCTCTTGGCCCACCACCATTGGTTCCGGTTGGGGGAATGAACCGGGACCAAAGGCTTCCCTTTAGTCCCGGTTCAAGCCACGAACCGGGACCAATTAATTGCCTATATATACCCCGCGAGCAGAGCACTCTCACTGCTCTGTTTTTCGCGGCCGGCGAGGAGAGAGCTTTGTGGTGCTCTAGCTCACCTCCTATGCACACGAGGTGTTCGATGGAATGCCCGAGCCACACTACTTAAGCTTTCTCCTCTCCAAGCTCCACCTCCAAGCTCCATTTTTCTCAATATTTGTCTAGGTTTAGCGGTCTGTCATGTCCCGTCCCCGTCTTCACCACCGTCGATCGCCCGCACCGATCTCGTCGTCGGCACCACCGTGGTGAGCCTCTTGTTCGTATCTTCTTTCTGAAAGAAAAAAAAACTCTTACTTGTATGTTTATATAGATACTTGTATAATTTTCTTACTTTTATTATTGCATCTTATATAGTGCGATGGTTTTGGTATCCGCCCCCGTCGGCCCTCGTCCTGTCTATGATTCAGATGTGGTATATATTATCTTTTCATAACTATTGGTTCATTTGTTGTTTATGACAATTATGCCGACCAACGTGACATAGATTTTATTTATCTAGGAGGTTGTTGAACCGGAAATTCCAACCGACCCTTTTGTCGAGAGGTTAAATTTAGTTGAAGAAGAAAACAATTTGTTGAAGGAAAAAATTAGAAAAATTGAGGAGGAGAAGATGATATTGGAGTTGCATGTTGCGGATGTCGTCGATGATCACAAGATCAAGATGGATGCAATGCGCTTGAAGATTAGAAAGATTAGAAAATATGCCATTCATACCGAGGCTTGGTATCATTATGCCGTTGGATCAGTTGTTACATTGGTTGCGATTATGATCGCATTTGTTTTCGCATTGAAATGTTTTACATAGTTTCAGTGTATGGTTTAATTAATTTAGATGCTCTGCAGAGCTTTATGTTGTTAGATGAGAATTATGTATGTACTTTGGTTTTAATGTGATGATGAACTTCTATTAATTTGGTCACTTAATTATCTATTCATGATGTTATGTAATGATTTTTGACACACTTAATTATATATAATGCACGCAGATGAACCGGCAATGGATGTACGGTTCAAGAAACACCTCCGAGTACATTAAGGGCGTGTATGATTTTCTCGAAGTGGCTGAGGCAAACAAGCAGAATGGTTTTATGTGTTATCCATGCCCTATATGTGGGAATACGAAGTCTTACTCTGACCGGAAAATCCTCCACACCCACCTGCTTTACAAGGGTTTCATGCCACACTATAATGTTTGGACGAGGCACGGAGAAATAGGGGTTATGATGGAAGACGGCGAAGAAGAAGAGTACGATGACAACTATGTGCCCCCTGAATACGGTGATGCTACTGAAGATCAAGAGGAACCAGACGATGTGCACGATGATGCTGCAACGGGCGAAGCTGCTGAAGATCAAGAGGAACCAGACGATGTGCCCGATGATGATGATCTCCGCCGGGTCATTGTCGATGCAAGGACGCAATGCGAAAGTCAAAAGGAGAAGCTGAAGTTCGATCGCATGTTAGAGGACCACAAAAAGGGTTATACCCCAATTGCGAAGATGGCAACACAAAGCTCGGTACCGTACTGGAATTGCTGCAGTGGAAGGCAGAGAATGTTGTGCTTGACAAAGGATTTGAGAAGCTACTGAAAATATTGAAGAAGAAGCTTCCAAAGGATAACGAATTGCCTGACAGTACATACACAGCAAAGAAGGTCGTATGCCCTCTAGGATTGGAGATGCAGAAGATACATGCATGCCCTAATGACTGCATCCTCTTCCGCGGTGCGTACAAGGATCTAAACGCATGCCCGGTATGCGGTGCATTACGGTATAAGATCAGACGAGATGACCCTGGTGATGTTGACGACGAGCCCCCCAGGAAGAGGGTTCCTGCAAAGGTGATGTGGTATGCTCCTATAATACCACGGTTGAAACGTCTGTTCAGAAACAGAGAGCATGCCAAGTTGATGCGATGGCACAGTGAGGACCGTAAGAAAGACGGGAAGTTGAGAGCACCCGCTGACTGGTCGCAGTGGAGAAAAATCGAGAGAAAGTACTGGGATGAGTTTGCAAGTGAGCCAAGGAACGTATGGTTTGCTTTAAGCGCGGATGGCATTAATCCTTTCGGGGAGCAGAGCAGCAATCACAGCACCTGGCCCGTGACTCTATGTATGTATAACCTTCCTCCTTGGATGCGCATGAAGCGGAAGTTCATTATGATGCCAGTTCTCATCCAAGGCCCTAAGCAACCCGGCAACGACATTGATGTGTACCTAAGGCCATTAGTTGAAGAACTTTTATAGCTGTGGAATGGAAACAATGTACGTACGTGGGATGAGCACAAACAAGAGGAATTTAACCTAAAGGTGTTGCTGTTCGTGACCATCAACGATTGGCCCGCTCTCAGTAACCTTTCAGGACAGACAAAAAAGGAATACCACGCATGCACGCACTGTTTACTTGACACCGATAGTATATACCTGGCAAGCTGCAGGAAGAATGTGTACCTGGGCCATCGTCGATTTCTTCCGACCAACCATCAATGTCGAAAGAAAGGCAAGCATTTCAAAGGCGAGGCAGATCACCGGAAAAAGCCCGCCATGCGTACCGGTGATCACGTACTTGCTATGGTCAATGATTTACACGTAATCTTTGGAAAGGGTCCCGACGCACTAGCTGTTTCGAGTGACGCTGGGGGACACGCACCCATGTGGAAGAAGAAATCTATATTTTGGGACCTACCCTACTGGAAAGACCTAGAGGTCCGCTCTTTGATCGACGTGATGCACGTGACGAAGAACCTTTGCGTGAATCTGCTAGGCTTCTTGGGCGTGTATGGGAAGACAAAAGGTATAGCTGAGGCATAGGAGGACCTACAACGTTTGCACGAAAAAGACGGCATGCCTCCAAAGCAGTATGAAGGTCCTGCCAGCTATGCTCTTACCAAAAAAGAGAAGGAAATCTTCTTTGAATGCCTGCTTAGTATGAAGGTCCCGACTGGCTTCTCGTCTAATATAAAAGGAATAATAAATATGGCAGAGAAAAAGTTTCAGAACCTAAAGTCTCATGACTGCCACGTGATTATGACGCAACTGCTTCCGGTTGCATTGAGGGGGCTTCTACCGAAAAACGTCCGATTAGCCATTGTGAAGCTATGTGCATTCCTCAATGCAATCTCTCAGAAGGTGATCGATCCAGAAATCATACCAAGGCTAAGGAGTGATGTGGTGCAATGTCTTGTCAGTTTCGAGCTGGTGTTCCCACCATCCTTCTTCAATATCATGACGCACATCCTAGTTCATCTAGTTGACGAGATTGTCATTCTGGGCCCCGTATTTCTACACAATATGTACCCCTTTGAGAGGTTCATGGGAGTCCTAAAGAAATATGTCCGTAACCGCGCTAGGCCAGAAGGAAGCATCTCCATGGGCCATCAAACAGAGGATGTCATCGGGTTTTGTGTTGACTTCATTCTTGGCCTTAAGAAGATAGGTCTCCCTAAATCACGGTATGAGGGGAGACTGACTAGAAAAGGCACGCTTGGAAGGGACTCAATAATATGCAGGGACGGATATTCTTGGTCTCAAGCACACTACACAGTTCTACAGAACTCTACCTTGGTGACCCCGTATGTCGATGAACACAAGAACAGTCTGCGCTCCAAACACCCGGAGCAGTGCGGCGACTGGATTACATGTGAACACATCAGGACTTTCAGCAGTTGGTTGGAAGCACGTATCAGAGGTGACAACACTGTTTGTGATGAGCTGTACTTGTTGTCCAGGGGACCATCTTTGACTGTATTGATTTGGAAAGGATACGAGATAAATGGGAATACATTTTACACAATTGACCAAGATCAAAAGAGCACCAACCAAAATAGCGGTGTCCGCTTTGATGCAACAACCGAGAGGGGAAAGGACACATATTATGGTTACATAGTGGACATATGGGAACTTGACTACGGAGTAGATTTTAAGGTCCCTTTGTTTAAGTGCAAATGGGTCAATCTGTCAGGAGGCGGGGTACAGGTAGACCCACAGTACAGAATGACAACAGTGGATCTGAAAAATCTTGGGTACACTGACGAACCGTTCATCCTAGACAATGATGTGGCACAGGTTATCTATGTGAAGGACATGTCTATCAGACCGAGAAAGAGAAAAGATAAGGAAGCGAATACATCATACGATGAGCTAAAGCGCCACATAGTTCTTTCAGGAAAAAGGGACATCGTGGGAGTGGAGGACAAGACAGACATGTCTGAAGATTATGAAAAGTTTCACAAAATTGCTCCCTTCAAAGTCAAGGCTGACCCCAACATCCTGATAAACGATGAAGATTATCCATGGTTACGGCGCAATAAGCAAATGACACAAGCGAAGAAAAAGTGAAGACTTTCTCCCGCAACTATTATGATGATACCATGCCAACTTTGTAACTGACGAGTATGATACCATTGTCCATTTTGTACATGCACATGCTATGTGGGTCAATTTATGATACCATGCCAACTTTCAACTTTTTCAGAGTTCATTTGAAATGCTTTAATGTCTTATGGTTCGACCCTCGTAATAATTAAAAATAGCAACAATAAGTATTTTGTTGTAAGTAGAAACAAAATAAAATAAATAAAGCAAGAAAGAAAATAAAAAAACAAAAAAAGTGTTTTCAAATTTGAAAACAAATGGCACAAACAGAAAGTTTATAATTTTCCTAAAACTAAAAGCAAAAACAATTAAAAAATAAAGCAAAAA
>NC_057810.1:122195547-122196135 GCF_018294505.1 Triticum aestivum | reverse complement strand
AAGCAAAAAACAGAAAAAAAAATAATGCAGAAAACAAAAGAAAAAAACTAGAAAAATAAATACATATAGCAACAATAAGTAAAGAAAACAAAAAAAACAAAAAATGCCTCCTACTGGGCCCCCACGGCCTGAATACGACTAGAAACCCTACTGTGGGCCAGGATTCAGGCCCGCAGTAGGCCCAGAAGGCCCATCAGGCAAAGCAATAGCAAGTAGGCCCGAAAGCCTGCGGTGGAGAGGAGCTCCAGAGGGGTGCGGCAGTGGGGCTTACAAACCACTGTGCGCCCCTCTCGACTAGCGAGGTGGGACTAAACTTTGGCCCCGAGGCGGGCAGCACAGAGGCCTTTGGTCCCGGTTGATGGCACCAACCGAGACTAAAGGGTGGGCATTAGTCCCGGTTGGTGCCACCAACCGGGACCAAAGGCCGCCGGTCCAAAAAGAGGCCTTTGGTCCCGGTTGGTGGCACCAACTGGGACTAAAGGGGGGCATTAGTCTCAGTTGGAGTCACGAACCGGGACCAATGCCCTTCGTATATATACAACACTTAGCAGTTTTCGCCAAAATTCATCTATTTCTTCTCGCCCCGAC